>NC_069503.1:506824860-507044860 GCF_027579735.1 Bombina bombina | reverse complement strand
ACTAGAAGCATTTTTGCTGATGGAAATGTATTGCAAAACTGCATATATTTCAAATTGAAATTCAACCATGCACATTTTCATTTTGACCTTTCTATCCCATTAAGCTGAAGGGAATGATTGAGGAGAGATAATGAGAAGAGATGTAGTAAGGAAGGATGTAGTGAGGAGAAGAGATACAGATGAAAGTGAAACACATTTACTGATACTTATGAATTGATATAGTTAGATCATCTCACTGAGATGGAAGTCGGTTACTAAAAATATACAAATAGCGAGTGAAGTCCACGTCAAGTCATTGGGGTAGATTTCTCAACTTGCGGGCGGACATGATTCGCTGTGATGAAATGCTTGAGCAATGCCGCCCATCAGTCGCTAGCAGGGGGTGTCAATCATCCCAATCGTATCTGATCGGGATAATTGCTGTTCGCGATCTCAGTAGTGGCGGATGAGTTAAGGAGCAGCGGTCTTATGACCACTGCTTCTTAACTTAAGTTTCCGGCGAGCCAGAAAAATTGGGAGTAGATTGTAGCATTCATTGCTTGCTAAATATACCCCATTGAAGCGACTTGAGTCAATTTGAATCGTGTCTATATCTCCGCCAAACATTGCTTTATTCATTAAGCATTTGAGTAGAGTAAGACAAATTCCTATCTTATAAATGAGATGGCATTATTAACAGTCAAAATGTTCTATTTCCTGCTATTCATACATATTTCTGTGCATGTTAGCACCTTTTGTTACAGATTAGGTTAAATATAACATAAACATAAGCACAGTTAGCAGATTCTTTGGAAGCTCGGATCATAAACATGTCTCTAGCGAATTAGAATCAGGTAATTCACATACTGAAACAATTTAAAATAAAACTGTTTGACTTTCCATCAAATGATGCATTTCTTTAGGAAATAAATATTATTTCAGCTGCACTTGTAAAAACGCAGTATTGGAGACGATTGCAGGGGGTGGCGATTAAAAAGAAAATGGTCATTGTATAGCCAAGTAGAACCAGTGTATCGGTAGGTGGCAATTTATCTGAAGCCAAGTATTAGCTGGTGATTGGCAGAATGCCACTTAACTTTATAAAGAAACATGCAGGCATGCTGTTCACATAGATCTGCAACATGCGCTATATTTAAATAATTATTATATAATACATTTATTGTATCTTGTCTCACAGACAATCCATTAGAGTGTTCTGTGCAAAAATATTCTATTGAAAGGGACTCTAAAGTCAAACTTGTGGTATATGTTTACTGCCTCCCCTGCTAGAAAGCTTAAAGGGCAAATCAATACAGTAGAATTGTATCATCTACAATTACACAAAAAAATAAGAGGAAAATATGATACAGCACTTACTCTGAATTTCAAAATAGCAGTTTTTTTCTGACAAATTTCAAAGATTGCTTAATTTCCTGCTCACTGTGGGCCAGATTACGAGTGCAGTGCTAACAGTTACGCGCAAGTGATAAGAGGTATATTGCGGGGTTTTTGCGCATATCGGGTTTTCCTCACATATTATAAGTTGAAAGTAAATGCTTCAGCTCAATCCTAATTTACACTAGAATGATTACTGCATCCTCGGAGCTTTGGTTAACTGTTTCGCGAAATAAAAAATGGTCACAAAACACATATTAAATACATTACAAAGTTCACTTATACTCATAACACCATCTAATAACAAATTGTTAAATTGCAGCAAAGGCAAACGGAGCATTACAAAAGCAATAACTAATCACCCACATTAAAGTATTTAAAAAAAAAGCAACTAACCGTCAGCATCAAGTATTAAAAAAAAAAACACTAACCGCCAGCATCAAGTATTAAAAAAAACATACCGCCCTCACGAAATATAGCAAAAAAAATCCTACATGAAGTATTAACCCCTAAACCGCAAAACCCCCCACATCGCAGTAAACCTATTTACCCTATTAACCCCTAAACCGCAAAACCCCTACATCACAATAAACGTATTTACCCTATTAACCTCTAAACCGCAAACCCCTACATCACAATAAGCCTATTTAACATATTAACCCTTAAAACCGCCAAAACTCACAATGCAAATAACTATTTAAATAACTAAGTACAGTACACTAACCTAACACCCCCTAACCTAACACCCCTAACCTAACAACCCCTAACCTAACACCCCATTAAATAACCCATATTACCTAAACTAATACATTCTAAAGTTAAAAAAAAAAAATGTTTACAAAAAATAAAAAAAGCTAACATTACAGAAAATAAAAAAATCAAATTACCAAATTGAACATAATTAAACATAATCCCTATGAAAATAAAAAAGACCCCCCAAAATAAAAAGAATAAACTACCAGTAGCCCTTAAAAGGGCTTTTTTGCAGGGCATTGCCCCAAGATAATCAGCTCTTTTTCAAGAAAATACGCAAAGCCCCCTAACAGTAAAACAGCCCCAACCCATCAAAACCCCCTCAAATAAAATAACCTAACACTAAAAAATCTAAACTACCTATTGCCCTGAAAAAGGCATTTAGCTCTTTTTCTGCCCGTCCCTAATCTAAATAAAACAAATCCCCCCAAAAAAACCTTAAAAAATCCTAAATCTAACCCCCAGGTTGGAACTCACGGTTCCTGAAGTCCAGCGGAGAAGGTCCTGTTTCAGGCGGTGAAGTCTTCTTCCAAGTGCAACCTCTTCTTCTTCCAGGAACATCCTGCGCGGAGCGGAGCTGAAGACTACAGACCGCAGGGCTGAAGACTGGCAACCCTGGAACTGAAGACCGGCAACCACGGAGCCATTGAGCATGGAGGATCCTCTTCATATGAATTCCGCCGTACACCGAATAGGGAATTCAAGGTAAGCGATTAAAGATGGCGTCCCTTGAATTCCTATTCGCTGAATTGATTCTTCCAATTCAAATCAGCTAATAGGATGAAAGCTACTCAAATCCTATTGGCTGTTTAAATTAGCCAATAGCATAAGAGCAAGTGAAATTCTATTGGCTGATTTGAATAGCCAATCAAATTTCACTTGCTCTCATCCTATTGGCTAATAGGATTTAAACAGCCAATAGGATTTGAGTAGCTTTCATCCTATTGGCTGATTTGAATTGGAAGAATCAAATCAGCCAATAGGAATTCACGAGACGCCATCTTTAATCGCGTTCCTTGAATTCCCTATTCAGTGTATGGAGGAGATTGTACGAAGAGGATCCTTCACGCTCCATGGCGCTGTCGCCGGTCTTTAGTTCCAGAGTCGCTGGACTTCAGCTCTGCGATCTTCAGCTCCACTCCGTGCAGGATGTTCCTTGAAGAAGAAGAGGTTGCGTTTGGAAGAAGACTTCACTGCCTGGAACACAACCTTCTCCGCCGGACTTCAGGAACAGTGAGTACCAACCTGGGGGTTAGACCTAGGATTTTTTAAGGGTTTTTTGGGGGGATTTGTTTTATTTAATTAATTTAGGAATGGGTAGAAAAAGAGCTAAATGCCCTTTTCAGGGCAATGGGTAGTTTAGGTTTTTTAGTGTTAGGTTATTTTATTTGGGGGGGTTTGGTGGGTGGGGGTTTTACTGTTGGGGGGGCTTTGTGTATTTTCTTGAAAAAGAGCTGAATATCTTGGGGCAATGCCCTGCAAAAAGCATTTTTTAAGGACTACTGGTAGTTTATTCTTAGAGTAGGGTGTGTGTTTATTTTGGGGGGGTCTTTTATATATATATATATATATATATATATATACATTTTCAATAAGTTTGGCAAATAGGTTTTGGCTAAACTGGAATATTTATTATATATATAGGACAGCTGAACATAAAAAAGGCTGTCACTACACCTGTAGAAATATTTATATATAGATTGAAGCAGTTTTCACAATACATTTTTGCTACTTTGGTAGCTTTATTATATATTCTGTTGTTTTATTAGAAATTTCATATTTTTTATATATTTAAGACAGTAGTCCATTCAAATAAGGGTGTTGTTACACCTGTAGCTTAAAAATGTAGATAAATGAAGAGTTACAAAATAGGTTGTTTCTACATCTGTAGCTTAAAAAATAATTAGACTGCCCTCTGGGCAGGCTTATCGACTAGTCAATTAAATAAATTCAATTACTCATTAAAAAACTAGCAGTACTAGAAAAATTAATTCTACAGTTACAAAAAAATGTAAAATACTAAATTACAAAAAATAAACAAAAAAAATTACAAAAAATAATAAAATACTAAATTAAAAAAACCCATTGGCTGTTTAAATCAGCCAATAGGATTTAAGCAGCTCTCATTACTATTGGCTGATTCGAATCAGCCAATAGGAATAAGAGCTGCTTAAATCCTATTGGCTGATTTGAACAGCCAATAGGATTTCAGCAGCTCTAATTCCTATTGGCTGATTTAAATTTTTCAGCCAATAGGAATGCAATGGTACCCCCAGTCTAAAAGCGGTACCTTGCATTTGAATCCTCAGTGTGCGATGGACGATCGCATAAAGAGGACCTCCACGTCGGATAGATAGACCTCCGTCTGGACCTCCGCCTCCGCACATTGACCGCTCCACCTCCCCAGGGATGAAGAAGATGTCGGTCCCTCGATGGATGAAGATGGATCCGCCTGGATGAAGATGGAGCCTTCTGGATTAAGATGGAGCTGCTGGGATGAAGATCGTTTAAGCCGGACTTCAGCAACTGTGAGTACCAAAAGAAGGGTTAGTGTTTTTTAAGGTTTTTTGGGTGGGTTTTTTTTTAGATTAGGGTTTGGGCTTGTCTTAAAAGAACTGAATGCCCTTTAAAGGGCAAGAAAAAGAGCTGAATGCCATTTTAAGGGCAATGCCCATACAAATGCCCTTTTCAGGGCAATGGGTAGATTAGGTTTTTTAGTTAGGTTTTTTCATTTTGTGGGTTTGGGGCAGGGGGGGAAGTTGTAATGTTAGGGGGTGTTTGTTTTTATTTTTTAGAAAAAGTGCTGATTTCCTTAGGGCAATGCCCTACAAAAGGACCTTTTAAGGGCTATTGGTAGTTTATTATAGATTAGTGTTCTTTTATTTTGGGTTGTTTTTTTTAAAACGGGGTATTAGAATAGAAATAATTTTAATTATTTTGGATAATTCATTTGTTATTTTGTGTAATGTTTTTTTTTTCTTTTTGGGGTGTTTTTTTTTTTTTAGAATAGCCATGGGCAATGCCCATACAAATTCCCTTTTCAGGGCAATGGGTATATTAGGTTTTACTTTATTTTTATTTTGTGGGTTTGGGGGGTGGGGGTTTGTATACTGTTAGGGGGTGTTTGTTTTTCCTTTTAGGAAAAGATCTGATTTTTTAGGGCAATGCCCTACAAAAGGCACTTTTAAGGGTCCTTGCTAGTTGATTATAGATTAGTGTTTTTTATTTTGGGGTGTTTTTTTTTTTTAAATGGGGTATTAGAATAGGAATAATTTTACTGTTTTCGATCATTTCCGGCTAGATTACGAGTCTTGCGTTATGAGTAAAAAAGAAGCATTAAGCTATAACGAGTCTTGTAGGTACAGCTGTCCCACACACTTTTTTGGCCTTACCGCAAATCAACTTACGCAATTTCCGTAAAGTCTTTTTTTTTAATGGGACATCCATAGCGCCGGTATTACAAGTTTTTTTTTTTAGGCCAAAAAGTGAGCGGTACAGCCTATCCCGCAAGATTCGTAACGCATTCTAAAGTCAGTAGTTATGAGTTTTACTTTTACATTACAAAGTCATAGCATAAAACTCATAACTAAAGTGTTAAAAAGTACACTAACACCTGTAAACTACATATTAACCCCTAAACGAGGTTCTCCCGCATCACAAACACTAAAATAAAATTATTAACCCCTAATCTGCCGCTCCGGACATCGCCACCACTAGAATAAACATATTAACCCCTAAACCGCCACACTCCTGCCTCGCAAACACTAGTTAAATATTATTAACCCCTAATCTGCTGTCCCTAACATCACCGCCACCTACCTACATTTATTAACCCCTAATCTGCTGCCCCCAATGTCGCCGCCACTATACTAAATTTATTAACCCCTAAACCTAAGTGTAACCCTAACCCTAACACCCCCTAACTTAAATATAATTAAAATAAATCTAAATAAAACCTACAATTAATAACTAAATAATTCCTATTTAAAACTAAATACTTACCTATAAAATAAAACCTAAGATAGCTACAATATAACTAATAGTTACATTGTAGCTAGCTTAGGGTTTATTTTTATTTCACAGGAAAGTTTGTATTTATTTTAACTAGGTAGAATAGTTACTAAATAGTTATTAACTATTTACTAACTACCTAGCTAAAATAAATACAAATGTACCTGTAAAATAAAACCTAACCTGAGTTACACTAACACCTAACCTTAAACTACAATTAAATAAATTGCCTAAATTAAATACAATTAAATAAATTAAATACCGTACAATTACCTAAATTACAAAAAAACACTAAATTACACAAAATAAAAAACAAATTACAAGATATTTAAACTAATTACACCTAATCAGATAGCCCTATCAAAATAAAAAAGCCCCCCCAAAATAAAAATAAAAAACCTAGCCTACAATAAACTACCAATAGCCTTTAAAAGGGCCTTTTGCGGGACATTGCCCCAAAGAAATCAGCTCTTTTACCTGAAAAAAATACAAACACACCCCCAACAGTAAAACCCACCACCCACACAACCAACCCCCCAAATAAAACCCTAACTAAAAAAACCTAAGCTCCCCATTGCCCTGAAAAGGGCATTTGGATGGGCATTGCCCTTAAAAGGGCATTTAACTCTATTGCAGCACAAACCCTAACCTAAAAATAAAACCCACCCAATAAACCCTTAAAAAAAACCTAACACTATCCCCTGAAGATCCACTTACAGTTTTAAAGATCCAACATCCATCCTCAACAAAACCGGGAGAAGTCCTCAACGAAGCCGGGAGAAGTCCTCAACGAAACCGGGAGAAGTCTTCATCCAAGCCGGGAGAAGTAGTCCTCCATATGGGCAGAAGTCTTCATCCACATCCAGATCCAATCAGCCAATAGGATTGAGCTGGCATTCTATTGGCTGATTGGAACAGCCAATAGAATGCAAGCTCAATCCTATTGGCTGATTGGATCAGCCAATAGGATTTAAGGTTGAAAAAATCCTATTGGCTGATGCAATCAGCCAATAGGATTCAACTTTAATCCTATTGGCTGATCTAATCAGCCAATAGGATTGAGCTGGCATTCTATTGGCTGATTAGAACAGCAAATAGAATGCTAGCTCAATCCGATTGGCTGTTTGGATCAGCCAATAGGATTGAAGTTCAATCCTATTGGCTGATTGCATCAGCCAATAGGATTTTTTCAACCTTAATTCCGATTGGTTGATAGAATTCTATCAGCCAATCGGAATCTAAGGGATGCCATCATGGATGACGTCACTTAAAGAGACATTCATTTTGGAAGAAGACTTCATTGGAAGAGGATGAAGACTTCTGCCCGTCTGGAGGACCACTTCTCCCGGCTTGGATGAAGACTTCTCCTGGCTTCATTGGGACTTCTCCCGGCTTCGTGGAGGATGGATGTTGGATCTTCAAACTGTAAGTGGATCTTCAGGGGTTAGTGTTAGGTTTTTTAAGGGTTTATTGGGTGGGTTTTATTTTTAGGTTAGGGTTTGGGCCGCAATAGAGCTAAATGCCCTTTTAAGGGCAATGCCCTTTTCAGGGCAACAGGGAGCTTAGTTTTTTTTAGTTAGGGTTTTATTTGGGGGGTTGGGTGTGTGGGTGTGGATTTTACTCTTGGGGGATTGCTTGTATTTTTTTTTTCAGGTAAAAGAGCTGATTTCTTTGGGGCAATGCCCCGCAAAAGGCCTTTTTAAGGGCTATTGGTAATTTAGTTTAGGCTAGGGTTTTTTTTTTATTTTTTTTGGGGGGGGGGCTTTTTTTATTTTGATAGGGCTATTAGATTAGGTGTAATTAGTTTAAATATCTTGTAATTTGTTTTTTATTTTGTGTAATTTAGTGTTTTTTTTGTAATTTAGGCAATTGTATTTAATTTATTTAATTGTATTTAATTTAGGTAATTTATTTAATTGTAGTGTAGTGTTAGGTGTTAGTGTAACTTAGGTTAGGTTTTATTTTACAGGTAAATTTGTATTTATTTTACCTAGGTAGTTAATAAATAGTTAATAACTATTTAGTAACTATTCTACCTAGTTAAAATAAATACAAACTTGCCTGTAAAATACAAATAAACCCTAAGCTAGATACAATGTAACCATTAGTTATATTGTAGCTATCTTAGGGTTTATTTTACAGGTAAGTATTTAGTTTTAAATAGGAATTATTTAGTTATTAATAGTAGGTTGGATTTAGATTTAATTTAATTATATTTAAGTTAGGGGGTGTTAGGGTTAGGGTTAGACTTAGGTTTAGGGGGTTAATACATTTAGTATAGTGGCGGTGACGTTGGGGGCGGCAGATTATGGGTTAATAAATGTAGGTAGGTGGCGGCGATAATAGTGACAGCAGATTAGGGGTTAATAATATTTAACTAGTGTTTGCGAGGCAGGAGTGCGGCACTTTAGGGGTTAATATGTTTATTATAGTGGTGACAATGTCCAGAGCGGCAGATTAGGGGTTAATCAGTAAAGTTTAGGTGTCGGCGATGTTGGGGGCGGCAGATTAGGGGTTAATAAGTGTAAGATTAGGAGTGCTTAGACTCTGGGTTCAAGTTAGGGTGTTAGGTGTAAACATAAAATGTGTTTCCCCATAGGAATAAATGGGGCTGCGTTACGGAGCTTTACGCTGCTTTTTTGCAGGTTCCTTTAAGGTGGGTTTTATTTTTACCTTAGGGACTTTGAGGGGAAAAAGAGCTAAATGCCCTTTTAAGGGCAATGCCCATCCAAATGCCCTTTTCAGCGCAATGGGGAGCTTAGGTATTTTTAGTTAGGTTTTTATTTGGAGGGTTTAGTTGTGTGGGTGGTGGATTTTACTGTTGGGGTGTGTTTGTATTTCTTTTTACAGGTAAAAGAGCTGATTTCTTTGGGGCAATGCCCCGCAAAAGGCCCTTTTAAGGGCTATTGGTAGTTTATTGTAGGCTAGGGGGTTTTTTTATTTTGGGGGGCTTTTTTATTTTGATAGAGCTATTAGATTAGGTGTAATTAATTTAAATATTTGATAATTTCTTTTTTATTTTGTGTAATTTAGTTAATTGTATTTAATTAATGTAATTGATTTAATTGTAGTGTAATGTCAGGTGTTAGTGTAAACAGGTTAGGTTTTATTTTACAGGTAAATTTGTATTTATTTTAGCTAGGTAGTTAGTAAATAGTTAATAACTATTTACTTTCTAGTCTACCTAGTAAAAATAAATACAATCTTGCCTGTGAAATAAAAATAAAACCTAAGATAGATACAATATAACTATTAGTTATATTGTAGCTAGCTTAGGGTTTATTTCATAGGTAAGTACTTAGTTTTAAATAGGAATTATTTTGGTAATAATAGAAATTTTTATTTAGATTTATTTTAATAATATTTAAGTTCGGGGTTTTAGGGTTAGACTTAGGGTTAGGGGTTAATAACTCTAGTATAGTGGCGCCGACCTTGGAGGTGGCAGATTAGGGGTTAATAAGTATAGGTAGGTGGCGGTGACATTGGGGGCAGCAGATTAGAGGTTAATAAGTGTATGTAGGTGGCAGCGACATTGGGGCGGCAGATTAGGGGTTAATAAGTGTAGGTAGGTGGCGGCGACATTGGGGACGGCAGATTAGGGGTTAATAAGTGTAATGTAGGTGCCGGCGATGTCGGGGGTGGCAGATTAAAGGTGTTTAGACTCGGGTTTATGTTAGGGTGTTAGGTGTAAACATAACTTTTGTTTCCCCATAGGAATCAATGGGGCTGCGTTACAGAGCTTTACGTTACTTTATTGCAGGTGTTAGGCTTTTTTTCAGCCGGCTCTCCCCATTGATGTCTATGGGGAAATCATGAACGAGCACGTAAAACAAGCTCACCGCAGCGCTGGTATTAGAGTGTGGTATGGAGCTCTATTTTGTTTTACGCTGCAATATTGCCTGCTAACGCCGGTTATTTAAACCTGTAATAGCAGCACTAGAGGGAGGTGAGCGGTGACAATAACTTGCAAGTTAGTACCGAGCCGATCTTACCGCAAAACTCATAATCTAGCTGTAAGTTAGCTACAATATAACTATTAGTTATATTGTAGCTATTTTAGGCTTTATTTTTATTTCACAGGTAAGTTTGTATTTAGTTTTAAATAGGTATTATTTAGTTAATAATCGTAATTTTAATTTAGGTCTATTTTAATTATGTTAAAGCTAGGAGGTGTTAGCTTTAGGGTTACGGTTAGGGTTAGATTTAGGGTTACGGTTAGGGTTTGGTTTAGGGGTTAATATAGTTTAATTTAGTTTTTGGCAATGTGGGGGGCTGGCAGTTTAGGGGTTAATAGGTTTATTTATTGGCGGTGATGTCGGAGAGCGTCGGAATAGGGATTAATATCTTTATTATAGTGTGGGGGCGATGTTGGGGTGTGGAGAATAGAGGTTAATAACTTTATTATAGTGGTGGTGATATCGGGAGAGGCAGATTAGGGGTTAATAGATTTATTTTGGTGGCGGCGATATCGGGAGCAGCAGCTTAGGGGTTAATAACATTATGTAGGTGTTGGCGATGTCGGTGGTAGCAGTTTAGGGGTATTTAGGGGGGTTTATGTTAGGGTGTTAAGTTTAAACGTAACTTTTTTGGGGCTGCATTATAGAGCATTTCATTCCGCGATCACAGGTGTTAGTTTTTTTTCTACCACTCTCTCCCCGTTGATGTCTATGGGAAAAGCGTGCACGAGCATGTCAAAACAGCGCTTGTATTTTGTGCAAGCATTTTAGCCTTTAACGCAACGTTCATTCCGCGCTCAAAAAAATGACATTTGAGTGCAGGATTTTCATAGCGCCGGTATTACAGGTTGTGCGTTCAGGCTAAAATGCTTATGTTATGCTCTATACCGACATAATCAATACCGCCATCTGAGAGCAGTAGTTATGGATTTTGTTTTACAAAAATGTTTCACAAAACTCATAACTAAAGTGTTACAAAGTACACTAACACCCATAAACTACCTATTAACCCCTAAACCGCCACCCTCCCGCATCGCAAAAACTACTTATTAACCCGAAATCTGCTGCCCACCCACATTGTGAATATTAAATAAATGTATTAGCCCCTAATCTGCTGCCCACACACATCGCCAACACTATTTAAATATAATAACCCTTAAAAACCTGACATCGCCGCCACTATAATAAAGTTATTAACCCCTAAACCTCCGGCCTCCCACTTTGCCGCCACTAAATAAACCTATTATCCCCTAAACCACCGGCCCCCACATCGCAAAACACTGAATTAAACTATTTACCCCTAAATCTAACTGTTTACCCCTAAACCTAACAACCCCTTAACTTTAAATTAAAATTACAATATAACTATCTTGTGGAGACCAGCAACGCTGTACCCTGAAACACAAGCGGATCAATATACAGAGTCAAAGGTGTGTGATTTATACCACCGCAGAACGGAGAAGTGTCCAAGGATTACAGTAAGTGTATGACACTGAAAGACTTGGATACTACCACACAGAAAGGTACTCTATTATTTCCTGGTATAAAGATAACTACTCCTTTACACCAGTATAGTGAGAGTTCTGACCGAGACTTTTTCATTGTCAGAGCTGTGGTAAGGGATATACCTGTTAATCTACGGGACTGCTCTCATAGACTCCGAACTATTCACTAAGGTGGCAATTTAAAGCATTGATGTATCCAGGTGGTGTTTTATAAATGTAATTAGTAAACAAAGGTGTTTTTATAGAAAAATTATATTTTAACACTATATGATTTTAGCAATATAAGGTTTAGAACAATATTATCTGTTTGTCAATGGTATATAACTATATGAATATATGAATACCAATTTATTCCTATATGTATAGGTGTATACATCTAATTATATTATATGTGACCGGTCACCATAGAATTATTAATATAGTCATTATTGAGTATATGGCATTTTATAAATAAAATTCTCCTTTTTTATTGAACATTGGAATCGCATATCTCCTTATGTTTTGTATCTGTATTTTGGTTGTGGTCATTTTTATGCATTTTTTGCGCTGTCCATACCCTGTTTTTTCATTCATATTAACCCTTACAGCGTTTTGGGGAAAGCGGTACATTGGCACAGCATAAATTACCACTAAGGGTTGGGCTGTGAAATCCTTATATACTTTACATATTCATATATTTGTGTAAGAGTTCTTAGACCTTATCACTAAATAATAAATATTTTTTTGGCATTTACCGATAAATAACACAATCTTAGGTTGAAATGCTCTCAAATTCCATTATTCTCATACCACTCTGCAAACAAATACCATTTATAGAAATCCCCTTCATAAGTCACCACCCTTTGTGAATCCTATTTTAAGGAAATTTGAAAAAACATCTGACAGATGGACTCAGCGATCTACTTGAATGAACCTAGAAAGTTGACTAGACCACAGCATGGGACCTTTAAAATGAAAGCCAATAGTATACTAGTTCACTGTACTTTGCAATACAAACTGTGTGTAAAAAGTATTTTTTAGCCTCTTTTAAGTATTACTGGCGCCATGTGCAATCCCTGAGTGCAAAGGAGGTGATTGGTAGGTATTGTCTGTGCACAGCCCAATCTATACTTGTATTAGTGCATGCATCTTGGTAGTTAGAATAAAAAGGACAAAATAGCTTTTTATTTATTTTTAATTATTACTTTGCAGCTGATTTTGCAAGGTAACCAACCCCAGCCTACTACCGTTATGTTATGAACATTGTAAGAAGGAGAGCCTGTTGCTGCATGAATAGAACCCTGAATATTTGAAAAAAAAATAATAATAATGATAAAGAATGGAATCTATTTTAATTTAAAGGGACACTGAACCCAAATTTTTTCTTTCATGAATCAGATAGAGCATGCAATTTTAAGCAACTTCTAATTTACTCCTATTATCAATTTTTCTCCTTTCTCTTGCTATCTTTATTTGAAAAAGAAGGCATCTAAGCTAAGAAGCCAGACAATTGTTGGTCCAGGCCCTGGACAACAATTGTTTATTGGTGGGTGAATTTACCACCAATGAGCAAGAAAAACCCAGGTTGTTCACCAAAAGTGGGCCGGCATCTAAACTTACATTCTTGCTTTTCAAATAAAGATACCAAGGCCTAGATTTAGAGTTCGGCTGTAAAAGGGCTGTTAACGCTCCGCGGGCTTTTTTCTGGCCGCACCATAAATTTAACTCTGGTATCGAGAGTTCAAACAAATGCTGCGTTAGGCTCCAAAAAAGGAGCGTAGGGCATTTTTACCGCAAATGCAACTCTCGATACCAGAGTTGCTTACGGACGCGGCCGGCATCAAAAACGTGCTCGTGCACGATTCCCCCATAGGAAACAATGGGACTGTTTGAGCTGAAAAAAAACCTAACACCTGCAAAAAAGCAGCGTTCAGCTCCTAACGCAGCCCCATTGTTTCCTATGGGAAAACACTTCCTACGTCTGCACCTAACACTCTAACATGTACCCCGAGTCTAAACACCCCTAACCTTACACTTATTAACCCCTAATCTGCCGCCCCCGCTATCGCTGACCCCTGCATTACACTTTTAACCCCTAATCTTCCGCTCCGTAAACCGCCGCAACCTACGTTATCCCTATGTACCCCTAATCTGCTGCCCTAACATCGCCGACCCCTATTTTATATTTATTAACCCCTAATCTGCCCCCCACAACGTCGCCGACACCTACCTACACTTATTAACCCCTAATCTGCCGAGCGGACCTGAGCGCTACTATAATAAAGTTATTAACCCCTAATCCGTCTCACTAACCCTATCATAAATAGTATTAACCCCTAATCTGCCCTCCCTAACATCGCCGACACCTACCTTCAATTATTAACCCCTAATCTTCCGATCGGAGCTCACCGCTATTCTAATAAATGTATTAACCCCTAAAGCTAAGTCTAACCCTAACACTAACACCCCCCTAACTTAAATATAATTTACATCTAACGAAATAAATTAACTCTTATTAAATAAATTAATCCTATTTAAAGCTAAATACTTACCTGTAAAATAAACCCTAATATAGCTACAATATAACAAATAATTATATTATAGCTATTTTAGGATTAATATTTATTTTACAGGCAACTTGGTATTTATTTTAACTAGGTACAATAGCTATTAAATAGTTAAGAACTATTTAATAGTTACCTAGTTAAAATAATTACAAATTTACCTGTAAAATAAATCCTAACCTAAGATATAATTAAACCTAACACTACCCTATCAATAAAATAATTAAATAAACTACCTACAATTACCTACAATTAACCTAACACTACACTATCAATAAATTAAATAAACACAATTGCTACAAATAAATACAATTAAATAAACTAGCTAAAGTACAAAAAATAAAAAAGAACTAAGTTACAGAAAATAAAAAAATATTTACAAACATAAGAAAAATATTACAACAATTTTAAACTAATTACACCTACTCTAAGCCCCCTAATAAAATAACAAAGCCCCCCAAAATAAAAAATTCCCTACCCTATTCTAAATTAAAAAAGTTACAAGCTCTTTTACCTTACCAGCCCTGAACAGGGCCCTTTGCGGGGCATGCCCCAAGAAGTTCAGCTCTTTTGCCTGTAAAAAAAAACATACAATACCCCCCCCCCAACATTACAACCCACCACCCACATACCCCTAATCTAACCCAAACCCCCCTTAAATAAACCTAACACTAATCCCCTGAAGATCTTCCTACCTTGTCTTCACCATCCAGGTATCACCGATCGGTCCTGGCTCCGATATCTTCATCCAACCCAAGCGGGGGCTAGACATCCACTGAAGAAGTCCAGAAGAGGGTCCAAAGTCTTCCTCCTATCCGGCAAGAAGAGGACATCCGGACCGGCAAACATCTTCTCCAAGCGGCATCTTCGATCTTCTTCCATCCGGTGCGGAGCGGGTCCATCTTGAAGCAGGCGACGCGGATCCATCCTCTTCTTCCGATGTCTCCCGACGAATGACGGTTCCTTTAAGGGACGTCATCCAAGATGGCGTCCCTCGAATTCCGATTGGCTGATAGGATTCTATCAGCCAATCGGAATTAAGGTAGGAATTTTCTGATTGGCTGATGGAATCAGCCAATCAGAATCAAGTTCAATCCGATTGGCTGATCCAATCAGCCAATCAGATTGAGCTCGCATTCTATTGGCTGTTCCGATCAGCCAATAGAATGCGAGCTCAATCTGATTGGCTGATTGGATCGGCCAATCGGATTGAACTAGATTCTGATTGGCTGATTCCATCAGCCAATCAGAAAATTCCTACCTTAATTCCGATTGGCTGATAGAATCCTATCAGCCAATCGGAATTCGAGGGACGCCATCTTGGATGACGTCCCTTAAAGGAACCGTCATTCGTCGGGAGACATCGAAAGAAGAGGATGGATCCGCGTCGCCTGCTTCAAGATGGACCCGCTCCGCACCGGATGGAAGAAGATCGAAGATGCCGCTTGGAGAAGATGTTTGCCGGTCCGGATGTCCTCTTCTTGCCGGATAGGAGGAAGACTTTGGACCCTCTTCTGGACTTCTTCAGTGGATGTCTAGCCCCCGCTTGGGTTGGATGAAGATATCGGAGCCAGGACCGATCGGTGATACCTGGATGGTGAAGACAAGGTAGGAAGATCTTCAGGGGATTAGTGTTAGGTTTATTTAAGGGGGGTTTGGGTTAGATTAGGGGTATGTGGGTGGTGGGTTGTAATGTTGGGGGGGGGGTATTGTATGTTTTTTTTTACAGGCAAAAGAGCTGAACTTCTTGGGGCATGCCCCGCAAAGGGCCCTGTTCAGGGCTGGTAAGGTAAAAGAGCTTGTAACTTTTTTAATTTAGAATAGGGTAGGGAATTTTTTATTTTGGGGGTCTTTGTTATTTTATTAGGGGGCTTAGAGTAGGTGTAATTAGTTTAAAATTGTTGTAATATTTTTCTTATGTTTGTAAATATTTTTTTATTTTCTGTAACTTAGTTGTTTTTTATTTTTTGTACTTTAGCTAGTTTATTTAATTGTATTTATTTGTAGCAATTGTGTTTATTTAATTTATTGATAGTGTAGTGTTAGGTTAATTGTAGGTAATTGTAGGTAGTTTATTTAATTATTTTATTGATAGGGTAGTGTTAGGTTTAATTATATCTTAGGTTAGGATTTATTTTACAGGTAATTTTGTAATTATTTTAACTAGGTAACTATTAAATAGTTCTTAACTATTTAATAGCTATTGTACCTAGTTAAAATAAATACCAAGTTGCCTGTAAAATAAATATTAATCCTAAAATAGCTATAATATAATTATTTGTTATATTGTAGCTATATTAGGGTTTATTTTACAGGTAAGTATTTAGCTTTAAATAGGATTAATTTATTTAATAAGAGTTAATTTATTTCGTTAGATGTAAATTATATTTAAGTTAGGGGGGTGTTAGTGTTAGGGTTAGACTTAGCTTTAGGGGTTAATACATTTATTAGAATAGCGGTGAGCTCTGATCGGAAGATTAGGGGTTAATAAGTGTAGGCAGGTGTCGGCGACGTTGTGGGGGGCAGATTAGGGGTTAATAAATATAATATAGGGGTCGGCGGTGTTAGGGGCAGCAGATTAGGGGTACATAGGGATAACGTAGGTGGCGGCGCTTTGCGGTCGGAAGATTAGGGGTTAATTATTTTAAGTAGCTGGCGGCGATGTTGTGGGGGGCAGGTTAGGGGTTAATAAATGTAATACAGGGGTCGGCGGTGTTAGGGGCAGCAGATTAGGGGTACATAAGTATAACGTAGGTGGCGGTCGGCAGATTAGGGGTTAAAATATTTAATCGAGTGGCGGCGATGTGGGGGGAGCTCGGTTTAGGGGTACATAGGTAGTTTATGGGTGTTAGTGTACTTTAGGGTACAGTAGTTAAGAGCTTTATGAACTGGCGTTAGCCAGAAAGCTCTTAACTCCTGCTATTTTCAGGCGGCTGGAATCTTGTCGTTAGAGCTCTAACGCTCACTGCAGAAACGACTCTAAATACCGGCGTTAGAAAGATCCCATTGAAAAGATAGGCTACGCAAATGGCGTAGGGGGATCTGCGGTATGGAAAAGTCGCGGCTGCAAAGTGAGCGTTAGACCCTTTAATCACTGACTCCAAATACCAGCGGGCGGCCAAAACCAGCGTTAGGAGCCTCTAACGCTGGTTTTGACGGCTACCGCCGAACTCTAAATCTAGGCCCAAGAGAATGAAGAAAAATTGATAAAATTAGTAAATTAGAAAGTTGCTTAAAATTGCATGCTCTATCTGAATCATGAAATAAAAAATTTGGGTTAAGTGTCCCTTTAAGGATATTTCCTATCTTTAACTTTGTTTGAATGGTTTCCTTGTAAAAGGAGTCAAATAGAGGAAAATATTAAGTGGAATGGAGTTGTATTATGCGGTGGGTATGTGGGTGTGTTTGTGTGGGGGTAATTTTATGCAGGGTTCATTGTGAAAGGCCATGCCTAATGGAGGCTTATTTTAGAATGTGGTTCATTTTAGGTAGGGGGTCATTTTAGGAAGGTTGCTTTGAAATTGGGTTAATTTTTTTGTAGTGAATTTTAGCTGGTGTTAATTTTAGCCAGGGAGTTTAGTGGAGGTTCATTTTCAGAATGTTGTTTGAATTGTAGGGTGGATACAAGAGTTAATTTCAGTGGTGAAAGTATGTGGTTTGAGTGATTTGCAGAGGGTGGTCATGGTCAGAGGGTGGTCATGGTTAGTGTTAATTTAACAAGGGTATTGGTTTCTTAGCAGCTAGGGTTAAATGCACTGTGGAGATCAGGTAGCTAGTGGTTCAGATAAAGTGTAGTGAAAAAGGTTGAATTGATGGTTAAGTGCATTGAAGGACTGTATATGTGGTTAGCTTATGGAGGAGGAGATTAGGGCACTGGGGTTTGGTTTATATTGCAGTAAGCAAATGCGTTTATAGTTAAAGGGACATAAAACCCAAAAGTGCAATGGACACAAATGAATTTCAGTTTTGAATAGAAGCATTTTAATATAAGCGTGCAGCTTGTTATAACAAGTCCATGGTAAATTGCATTCACCAGAGAAGGTTTAGTACAGCCATCATTCTAACGCAATCTATGCTTTCAATGGATATCGCAAATGCGCTATATAGTGCTAATATTCCAAGTTGAAAGTTATAGGCTGCACTCAAGCGCTGTAATGTTTGTGGGATATTTCTTTATCAGACCAATCCTAGCCAGTAGTCTTCTTAGCCCGGTGTCAAGTGGAAAGATAAAGAAAAATCCCAGAACTAAATGTAACAATAAAGGGGTGAGGTAGGACAGGCACTTCAGCAAATAGGTAGTTTAGACCTCTGAGAAATAAGAGGCAAGGCAAAGAAGAAAGCCACACAGCAAAGCAAGAGACAGCAGCAGAAAGCCAAACAAAGTATTCAGATCACCAAGGGGTTAAGTGATATTGAAGGTCTCTAGGCAGAGTAGGGTTCAGCAGCAGGTAATCAGTCCAATCTTTCAGAGTGCCAAAGGCTTAAAGGGACATAATACTCATATGCAAAATCACTTGAAACTGATGCAGTATAACTGTAAAAAGCTGACAGGAAAATATCACCTGAGAATCTCTATGTAAAAAAAAGGAATCAATCTCATCAGCTCAGCAGAGAAAGTTCTGTGTAAAAAGTTATACTCAGCTGCTGCCCAGCTGCAGGTAAAAAAAAATAAAAAATGAACAGCAGCCAATCAGCATCAACAGTGCTGAGGTCATGAACTCTTTTACTGTGATCTCATGAGATTTTACTTAACTCTCATGAGATTTCATAGGTAAACTTCCTTAATATGAATAGGGAAATAAGATGAAGCTCACTCCCTTAGCTGTCCCGGGACACAGGGGTGGAACTACAGGGGGTGCAGAGGTTGCAACTGCGACTGGGCCCCCAAGGGTGGGGGCCCAGCTTAAAAAAAAAGAAATGCAATAAAAAATGTTGACCTGCCATTGCCTGCACTGATATCATGTGAGTGTGATGTTATGCTTCACTAGTGTCTCTGTCTCTGACTACAGGGGTTAGTGTTTTTAGTGTTTCACCCATTGGTGTTTATGTTTATGTGTGTGTGTGTGTATGTGTGTATGTATGCATGTGACTGTGTGTGTGTATTTATGCATGTATGTGTGTGTGTGTGTGTATGTTTGTGGAACCAGCAAATTGCAGACCTTATTACTATAGTATGGGGGGGCGGGGGTAAACAGTGTCACTATACAGTACCACTATATACAGTACGGGGGAGCTGGACCATGTCACAGACTACTGTGGTCACTTTATAAAGTACTGGGGCAGGTAGGGTCAGGTCAGCCATCTTACCGGCAGATTACAGATTGTGTCACTATCTCACTATATACAGTACTGGTGGATTCAACAGTGTCACTATATACAGTAATAGGGGGTCAGACCATCTCACAGACTGTCGGCACAGGGTACCTCCTTTTGCAGACATGTAATCTGATTCACATTTTTTTTCTGTGTTAAATGTTTATATATATATATATATCAAATTCACCTTTTTTTTGGGGGGGGGGGGGGGCTTCTTAAATTCTTGCACCTGGGCCCTGTGGTTTCTAGTTACGCCTCTGACAGTGGGACAGACATACTGATTTGCTGCTTAGAAGTCCTTTACAATGGGATGTGGCTACTGAGGAACTTTTGAGGTAAAATATCTTTCTTTTTTACGTAGAAATGTCAGGTGATATTTTCTAGTCAGCTTTTAACAGCTATGCTGTATCACTTTCAAGTGTTTCAACATTTGGGTATCATGGCCATTTAAGCAAAGAGTAGAAACTTTAAGCAGAGCAGGGTTCAGCAGCAGGTAGCCAATCCAATATTTCAGTGTGCCAGAGAGTTAAGTAAAAGAGTAGTCACTTAGACAGAGCAGGGTTCAGCAGCAGGTAGTCAGTCCAATCTTTCAGAGTGCCAAAAGGTTAAGTAAAAGAGTAGTCACTTTAGGCAGAGCAGGGTTCAGCAGCAATTAATCAGTCCAATCTTTAATACAATAGAATAAGAGCACCTATAAGTACACACAGCACAACCTTTACTAGGGCATTTACAGATTGAAGGAGGTTACCTTAAATATGTGCAGGCTGATGCCAAATTGGACACACAGGTGCGCATAGGAACAAGCAGAGCGGCACTCATGGTGTGTGGTGATGACGTCATCGCTGTGTGCCGCACAACAACCAGATGTAGCCATGGCATCGGCTGGAGGAGCGGGGGTGGCAGAACTAGGTAGCAGAGGCGGTGGTATGACAAGCGCAAGCCTAAATAGAGCTAGAATATTAGCTATTTAGCTCAACTTGAGACCTGAAGTAAAGTGTAAAGATTATTTTTTTTTATAAAATACCTCAAAAACATATTAAAATAAGCTATTACTCATATATATTTTTAATAAAAAATAATTTTAATATTGTTTAAATGGTTTTAAAAGAGTTAAAAAGGGATATGGTATATGGCAAAGTGTTTGAATGGGAAGGGTTCCAATGTGTGTGTATATATATATATATATATATATAATATATATATATATATATATATGTATATATATATATATATATACACACATACTGCCTCTATAATATTCAGGTCTGGACTCTGTAGATCCAGTCCATGACTGTCAGTGCTTTATCAGCTGTTTTTCTCACCAAAGATTTCACAGCATTAGCAGGTAGATTCGTTGAGGACATCTTGCCTCTTGGATGAAGACTTCTCCCGGTAAGTGAATCTTCGGGGGTTAGTGTTATGATTTTTTTAAGGGTGTATTGGGTGTTTTTTTTTTTTAGGTTAGGGCTTTGGGCCTGCAATAGAGCTAAATGCCCTTTTAAGAGCAATACCCATCCAAATGCCCTTTTCAGGGCAATGGGGAGCTTAGGTTTTTTTAGTTAGTATTTTATTTGGGGGGTTGGTTGTGTGGGTGGTGGGTTTTACTGTTGGGGGGGTGTTTGTATTTTTTTTTTACAGGTAAAAGAGCTGATTTCTTTGGGGCAATGCCCCGCAAAAGGCCCTTTTAAGGGCTATTTGTAGTTTAGTTTAGGCTAGGGTTTTTTTTATTTTGGGGGGGCTTTTTTATTTTGATAGGGCTATTAGATTATTTAATGTAGGGAATTTATTTAATTATAGTGTAAGGTTAGGTGTTATTGTAACTTAGGTTAGGTTTTATTTTACAGGTAAATTTGTATTTATTTTTGCTAGATAGTTAATAACTATTTAATAACTATTCTACCTAGTTAAAATAAATAAAAACTTGCTTGTAAAATAAAAATAAAGCCTAAGCTAGATACAATGTAACTATTAGTTATATTGTAGCTAGCTTAGGGTTTATTTTATAGGTAAGTATTTAGTTTTAAATAGGAATAATTTAGTTAATGATAGTAATTTTATTTAGATTTATTTAAATTATATTTAAGTTAGGGGGTGTTAGGGTTAGACTTAGGTTTAGGGGTTAATAAATTTAATATAGTGGCGGCCACGTTGGGGGCGGCAGATTAGGGGTTAATAAGTGTAGGTAGGTTGCAGCGACATTGGGGACGGCAGATTAGGGGTTAATAAATATAATCTAGGTGTCGGCGATGTTGGGGGCAGCAGATTAGGGGTTAATAAGTATAATGTAGGTGGTGGCGGTGTCCGGAGAAGCAGATTAGGGGTTAATAAGTATAATGTAGGTGTCGGCGATGTCGGGGGAGGCAGATTAGGGGTTAATAAGTGTAAGGTTAGGGGTGTTTAGACTCGGGTTCATGTTAGGGTGTTAGGTGTAAACATAAATTTTGTTACACCATAGGAATCAATAGGGCTGCGTTTACTGAGTTTTACGCTGCTTTTTTGCAGGTGTTAGACTTTTTCTCAGTCGGCTCTCCCCATTGATGTCTACGGCGAAATCGTGCACGAGCAGGTACAACCAGCTCACTGCTGACTTAAAGGGACAGTTCACCCAAAAATGTTCTTCCATTTAAATTGTTTCCAATGATCCATTTTACCTGCTGTAGTGTTTTAAATTGTTCACAAGTAGTTCCTTTATCCCTATTTTGGCCTTTGAAATAGCTGATTTAGCTTGTGGTTTCTCAACCTATACTGAAAGTTTTGATACTGGAGTATATGCTATTGAATAGCCTAAGTAAACACAGCCAGCAGAAGAAATTAAACTCACAGTGGGGTGCAGGATAGTTAAGTAATAAAATGATAATGTTCCATTGTTCTCTCTATGTATTGAGCTTTAGTTTTCCAGACAAATATAAGATAAGGAAGCAAGTGTGTGTACACAAAGTGATAACATAATGAGATATGATATTACCTGAAGCTCAACCCATTGTAATAGGCTGTGGTTTAAAAGCACAAAACCAGCTACTTCATATACACAAATAAACCGAAAAATACAATTTCTCATAAATTTTATACTCTGCAGCTGGTATAACAAGTCATTGAAAATACATTCATATAAAAACAATTTTACAGTGTACTGTCCCTTTAAGCAGCGCTGGTGTTGGAGTGCGAAAAGGAGCTCAATTTTGCTCTAAGCTCACTTCTTGCCTTTTAACGCCGGTTTTCAGAAAACATGTAATACCAGCGCTGTAGGAAAGTGAGCAGTGAGAAAAAACTGCTTGTTAGCACCGCACAGCTCCTAACACAAAACTCGTAATCTCGCCCTTTGTGTTAACGCCCGGATAGTTATTTAATATTTAGCACAACACAGTACTAAATGCAAGTAAATAGATAATAAATACAAAGTCATGTGATCAGGGGGCTGTCAGAAGATGCTTAGATACAATATAGTACAGTATCACCGAGGTAAAAAGTATATTCATATAACTGTGTTGGTTATGCACTGGGGAATGGTTAATAAAGGGATTATCTATCTTTTAAAACAATAAAAATTATATTGTAGACTTTCCCTTTAAGTCAAGTTTTTACAAAAATCAGCAGGATCACTTTGATTTGAATGAAGGCCTATAAAATATTTCTAACCTTGATTTTTTTCCCCGAGAATAAACTTAAATTGGCCACTAGATGGCAGTTGAGATCTTTCATACATAGGCAATGAATAAGAAATATCTTCAATAAAAATTACAAATATCAAATCTTTTTGAATACTAGATTGTACTATAATTTTGGCACACAAAAATGTGATAATTGTTTATTTTGTTACTGATACCTATCAGACAATATTTGAAATCAGTTTTAGGTAATTATTAAAAAAATTAATGAGAATTAACAAAAATGAATTTGTAAAAGTAAATCGTGTTGGCTGTTTTTTGTGTGTGTGGTTTTTTTTTTTTTTTCAAACCTGAGATAAAACACATAGGACTAGATTACAAGTGGAGCACTAAATTATTGCTCTCCTGCAAATGGCAAATTTGCCTGTTTGCGGGAGCGCATTAATTAACCAGCCATTACAAGTGACTGGTTATTGCTACCGCGAGCTCGCTGCAGCAATTAGCGCTCAAAAAATTAACTAGAGATTAGATATCTGGTTAATTTTCTAAAAGTGCCCCAAATGCCCTCAGTATAGAGGACATTGTAGTTTTTAACAACAAACAAAAAAAACTAGCATGTTTTTTAAATGAAAAAAAAATTGCACTAGGCAGTTTTTGGTGTTTAAAGTTGGTGGGAGTGGGGTGTTAGAAAAAAACCCAGCACTGAAAAGTTCCTTTACATTGTAGTCTATGCGAACTGTGTGCTTCCATAGACCGCAATCTAAATATATATATAAATATATATATGATTATATACATACTAGCTGTTGCCCGCGTCTCCTCTCGCTTGGATTTTATGATTTGTAAAAAATAGCGGAAACGCGACAACTCACATTGGCATTTGCCCGTTCGGGTTGCACACTCGCTGACATGAACTTTGTGCGTTTTCGTTAATTCTCTGTCGGCTAGATTACGAGTTGTGCATTACGGTATTAACGCTGAAAAAAATGACAATTTTTGCGTAAAAACAGTAACGCAGCCATTACGAGTCTTGTCGGTATAGCTACACCGCAAGCATTTTAGCCTGCAATACAACGTCAATCCCGCACTCAAAAAAATGACGTTTTTGAGTGGGATTTCCATAGCGCTGGTATTACAGGTTGTGCGGTGAGGCTAAAATGCTTGCGTTGCAGCCTATACCGACATGATCCATTCCGCCATCTGAAAGCAGTAGTTATGAGTTTTGTGCAACAAAAATGTTTCACAAAACTCATAGCTAAGCTGTTACAAAGTACACTAACACCCATAAACTAGCTATTAACCCTTAAACCACCGCCCTCCCCATCGCAAACACTATATTAAATTTATTAACCCCTAATCTGCCCCCACCACTATAATAACTATAATAAATTTATTAACCCCTATTCCGCCACTTCCTAACACCGCCACCACTATAATAAAGCTGCTCTCTGCTCTGCTGTGGCCATTGCCACGGACACAAGCACTCCTGTTGCTATGGATATAGCAGTGTAACTGCAGCACGGTGATGACATCATCACCGCCTGCCCTGTCTTCCTATGTAAAGGCCTCAGTCTTTCTCACCTGTGCCCAATAGCTGTTTCTTCATGTGCTCCTGGGTGCTTAATATCTGTATGCTGAATTGCTGTATTGATTCACTGTTGCTGAACTCTGCCTGTTTCACTACTCTGCTTGCCTTAACTCCTGAATTGCTGGACTGCTTAACTGTTGATGAACTCTGCCTGTTTGACTACGCTGCTTGCCTTAACCCCTGAATTGCTGGACTACTTAACTGTTGATGAACTCTGCCTATTTGAATATGCTGCTTGCCTTAACCCCTGAATTGCTGGATTGCTTAACTGTTGATGAACTCTGCCTGTTTGACTACGCTGCTTGCCTTAACCCCTGAATTGCTGGATTGCTTTACCGTTGATGAACTCTGCCCGTTTGACTACTCTGCTTGCCTTAACCCTAAAATATTGGATTGACGTTGCTGAACTCTTCATGTCTGACCATTCTATTGATTTAGGTTGGTAAAATATGGTTTAGACCGAGTGCCAAGAAAATAACCTTGAGCTTGTATACAAAGACCTCCTAGCTGGTCTGAGTTAAAGCTAATCGAATGGTGGGGTGTATACAGCGCCTATAAAGGCAGAGGTTGTAGGAAACAAATATGTGATTGATGAGGAAAAGATTCCTAAAGTGGTATATATGTAGTGGATATAATTTATTACATGGGGGTATGTAGATATACAAATTGAAATACAGAGTTAAAAGATCCTATACAATATACATAAATTCTAAAACGCTGAATTAGGAAAGTAAAACCAACAATAGGTATAAATAGTGGGTCAACAAATGGTCAAAATAAAATTGGTATACCAATCATGGATCCATATTGGGGAATAGTGTCCAATACATGTGATAGTAGTCCAACACAAGTGAATAAATGTCAAAGTGTCAATATGTTCTCAATGTTATGTCCAAATAAATCCTCCAAATGGTGAAAAAATGTAATGAAGTGAAAAAACTGACGTGAAAAAAATTAACGTTGCAAAAATTAAAAATAAAAATAACTACAAAAATAGAAGTGAGTATCTTGGTGAAAAAATAAAAATGTGTACACAAAAAGTATATATATAAAAAAGATATATATATAAAAATAAAGGAAGTGAATAATCCTCCAATGTGGTCCTATGGTGCTCTGTGTCATCGGTAAAACAATAATAAACAAACCTAGGAAAAAATAAATAAAAAAGGCATAGTGTAGATGTACAAAAAAATCAAAGCTCTGTCTTGAAAAAGGCCTTGCAAAGGCTGAAACGCGTCGACATTTGGTAAGCACATTTTTAACAGAGCTTTGATTTTTTGTTTACTGTTTACCTCATTTTGCAAACTATTTCTGCTCTGGGATATTCCCTATCATTCCAGCTTGATGCCAGAATAAGAAGACTACTGGCCAAGTTTGGTCTTATAGTGGAATATCCCACGAGCATTACATTATACTTGGGCCATGGACCCAAATGAAGTAGCAAATGCAGTAACTGGTAAGGGTCTGATGCTGGGATCACATACCGCTCAATTGCAGAGTGTGGATTTAAAACTACAGGCTATAACCGCTTTCCTCTCCTCACTGGTTGCTGAAAAGAATTATGATCCTGTTGTTACACAGCCAGTACCCGCTGCTAGTGCCGCAGCTCCTTCCCCTGCTTCTGGAAATATACCCCGGATACAATTGCCTGACAAGTATGATGGTACTACCGACTGTAGAGGTTTCCTGAATCAGTGCAGGCTGCACTTTCGCAATGACCCCCACACCTTCCAGTCTCATCAGTCAAAGGTTACTTTTATTATTTCCTTACTGAAAGACAAGGCCCTAGCCTGGGTCTCTCCTCATCTGGAACAGAGCGCTCAACTCCTGAATTATGCTGATGTCTTTACTTCTGCATTATCATCTGTATTCGGGACCTCCGGTCGCACTGCTGCTGCAGAGTACTCACTCTTGGATCTCCGCCAGAGTAATAGAGCTGTGGCACAATACGCCATCGAGTTTCGCACTTTGGCACTCAAGACCAGTTAAGATGACAGTGCTTTCAAGGCGGCCTTTAGGAGAGGTTTACATGAATGCATCAAGGACGAGCTTACCTATCGTGATGTCCCTACTTCCCTGGATGAATTCATACCACTTTGTATTACTCTGGACTCTTGCTTTCAGCAGAGACAAGCTGAGAGAGATAGAACTCGTAGAATCCTTCCTTCCTGTCCTCCTACTCGTCCGGTCTCTAGACCTTCCTCTACCCTTCAGCACCTCTGGTTACCTTGGTAGAGGAACCCATAGATTTCTCCTCCCTCAAACCCACAGAATCTGAAAGACAGAGAAGAAGGAGAGTGTTTCTACTGTGGTTCTAACTCACACCAGCTAAAGAACTGTGATACCCTGCCAGCAAAAGCCAATGCTTAGAGGATAAAACTGGGGTACCTCTATGCATGGTCACTACTAAATCCTCTCAATCTTCTCAAATCCTGGTACCTGTTACACTCTCCTTTCTTCAAAATTCTGTCCATACTCAGGACTTTATTAATTCAGGGGCAGCTGGAAATTTTTTGGATCACCATTTCATGATTCAGGCAGGGTTACCTTTTCTGCAGAAAAAACACTGTCTTAAAATAACTGCTCTAGATGGCACTCCCTTTGGATAAGGTTTAATCCATTTTGAATCAGCAGCCCCTAATCATGACTGTGGGATTTCATCATACCGAACAGTTGCAGTTCAATGTCATTCATTCTCCAGAACAACCAGTAATCCTTGGTCTTCCTTGGCTCCGTATACACAATTCACAGTTCGACTGGACTGAGGGACAGTTGGCTTCCTGGGGTACATCCTGCTTTCACTCCTGTCTGGCTAAAGTTACTCCATTATGCAACATCCCCATTGCCAGCCTACAGACCCCTTCAAGCCTTCCCTCAATTTACACAGATTTTACTGATGTGTTTGAAAAGAAAGCAGCTGATGTGCTGCCACTGCAAGATTGACCTCTTTCCTGGAGCCCCACTTCCAAAAGGGAGGACTTATCCACTCTGCAAAGCTGAAACCAAGGCCATGGAGGAGTATATCCAAGAGAACCTAGCTAAAGGTTTTATTCACACTTCCTCTTCTCCTGCTGGGGTTGGCTTCTTTTTTGTCATTAAGAAGGATGGTGGGCTCAGACCCTGTATCGACAACAGAGCCCTTAACAACATCACTATCAAGAATCGCTATCCTATTCCGTTAATCACTAAACTTTATGATCCGCTCCAGAATGCTCGCTACTTCAATAAGTTGGATCTACGTGGGGCATGTAATCTTGTTTGTATATTCCCAGGGCATGAATGGAAGACCGCCTTCAACACAAGATCAGGGCATTATAAATACCTTGTAATGCCTTTCGGGCTGTGTAATACTCCTGCTGTCTTCCAGGCATTTGTCAACAATGTCTTCCGTGACCTCCTAAATCGCACTGTCATTGTCTATCTGGATGACATCCTTATTTTCTCTTCCACCCTTGAAGAGCATCATGAACATGTGAGACAGGAGAATCTATATACCAGTTTTCACGTCTGTAACATCTTTGGTTTTTCAGTGTGTTAACACAGTATGAAGCAAAAAAATCTGAGATGTTGGATATCTAATTTGCATACATTGCACAGAATCCTCTTGTGCATTGGTAACAGTGTATATAGAGTGTTACTGGGTAAAAGCAAGCAGGGATACTTGCCCAGATGTGCTAATTTTCTATGCAACAATTTATATTGATTTACTTTTAAGACATGGAGGATTTTAATTTCAGACTTTTATCTCCACCTTAATTTTAATGAATTTTGATTTTAACCCTGAAATTAGCTTTACCTAATCAACAATCAGAAATCTATCTGCTACTGAATATGTTTAACAAGAACGAAACAGGCTGTCTAGTGATGATTTCTGTATTGCTGCATTCTCCCTATTAGGGAATCACTGTGTGTTAACACAGTATGAAGCAAAAAATCTGAAATGTTGGATATCTAATTTGCATATCTTACCCAGAATTCGCTTGTGCATTGGTAACAGTATATATGGAGTGTTACTGGGTAAAAGCAAGTGGGGATACTTGCCCAGATGTGCTAATTTCCTATGCAACAATTTATATTGATTTACTTTTGTGGTATGGAGGATTTTAATCTTAGACTTTTAATAACACCATAATTTTAATCAATTTTGAATTTAACCCTGAAATGAGCTTTACCTAATCAGCAATCAGAAATCTATCTGCTACTGAAGAGTTCTATCAAGAACAAAACAGGCTGTCTAGTGGTGATTTCTGTATTGCTGCATTCTCTCTATTATGGAATCACTGTGTGTTAACACAGTATAAAGTAAAAAATCTGAGATGTTGGACATCTAATTTGCATATCTTACCCAGAATCCTCTTGTGCATTGGTAACAATGTATATGGAGTGTTACTGGGTAAAAGCAAGCTGGGATACTTGCCAAGATGTGCTAATTTCCTATGCAACAATTTATATTGATATACAGTATATATATGTCTACTTGATACAATAGTTGCACCCTGTCATAATAAATGTTGAGTACAAATAAAATAGTTAATAAATACAGTGAGGGAAAAAATTATTTGATCCCCTGCTGATTTTGTACGTTGGCCCACTGACAAAGAAATTATCAGTCTATAATTTTAATGGTAGGTTTATTTGAACAGTGAGAGACAGAATAACAACAACAAAAATCTAAACAAATGCATTTAAAAAAAGTTATAAATTGATTTGCAATTTAATTAGGGAAATAAATATTTGATCCCCAATCAGCAAGATTTATGGCTCCCAGGTGTCTTTTATACAGGTAACAAGCTGAGATTAGGAGCATTCTCTTAAAGGGAGTACACTTAATCTCTGCTTGTTACCTGTAAAAAAAAAAACACCTGTCCACAGAAGCAATCAATCAATAAATCAGATTCCAAACTCTTCACCATGGCCAAGGCAAAAGAGATGTCATGGGTAAGATTGCAGACCTACACAAGGCTGGAATGGGCTACAAGACCATTGCCAAGCAGCTTGGTGAGAAGGTGACAACAGTTGGTGTGATTATTTGCAAATGGAAGAAGCACAAAATAACTGTCAATCTCTGGTCTGGAGCTCCATGCAAGATTTCACCTTGTGGAGTTTCAATGATCATGAGAACTGTGAGGAATCAGCCCAGAACTACACAGGAGGATCTTGTCAATGATCTCAAGGCAGCTGAGACCATAGTCACCAAGAAAACAATTAGTAACACACTACGCCATGAAGGACTGAAATCCTGAAGTGCCCACAAGGTCCCCCTGCTCAAGAAAGCACATGTACAGGCCCGTCTGAAATTTGCCAATGAACAGCAGAATGATTCAGAGGAGAACTGGGTGAAAGTGTTGTGGTCAGATGAGACCAAAATCAAGCTCTTTGGCATCAACTTAACTTGCCATGTTTGGAGGAGGAGGAATGCTGCCTATGACCCCAAGAACACCATCCCCACCATCAAACATGGAGGTGGAAACATTATGCTTTGGGGTGTTTTTCTGCTAAGGGGACAGGACAACTTCACTGCATCAAAAGGACGATGGACGGGGCCATGTACCATCAAATCTTGGGTGAGAACCTCTTTCCCTTAGCCAGGCCATTGAAAAACATAATTTATGCTTACCTGATAAATTTATTTCTCTTGTGGTGTATCCAGTCCATGGATCATCCATTACTTGTGGGATATTCTCCTTCCCAACAGGAAGTTGGGAAGGAGAATATCCCACAAGTAATGGATGATCCATGGACTGGATGCACCTAACAAGAGAAATGGGTTGTGGATGGGTATTCCAGGATGACAATGACCCAAAACACACAGCCAAGGCAATAAAGGAGTGACTCAAGAAGAAGCACCTTAAGGTCCTGGAGTGGCCTAGCCAGTCTCCAGACCTTAATCCCATCGAAAATCTGTGGAGGGAGCTGAAGGTTTGAGTTGCCAAACGTCAGCCTTGAAACCTTAATGACTTAATCCCTCCTGAGATGTGTGAAAACCTGGTGGCCAACTACAAGAAATATCTGACCTCTGGGATTCCCAACAAGGGTTTTGCCACCAAGTACTAAGTCATTAAAATGCAAATCAATTTATAACCTTTTTGAAATTTGTTTTTCTGGATTTTTTTGTTTGTTATTCTGTCTCTCACTGTTCAAATAAACCTACCATTAAAATTATAGACTGATCATTTTTTTGCCAGTGGGCAAACATACAAAATTAGCAGGGGATCAAATATTTTTTTTCCTCACTGTACCTGTAATATGTATAATGACTATACTGGCAATTTGTTAAAATGGACAAGAAAGGCTCTTGGTTTCTATCAGCTGGTAAACAAAAAGGGCCAGATTACGATTGGAGCGCAAACGTTTGAACAGAGTGATAAGGGGTTTGCAAGGTTTGCGCTCATCAGGCTTACCGCTGGTATTACTTGTTGAAAATAAATGGGATCGGTTGAGGGCAATCGCAATTTACACTAGAATGATTACTACGACTTCAGAGCTCTGGTTAACTGTAGACATGTGCGATTCGGTTCGGTTCGATTCGGAAATTCGGAAAATTCTGCAAATTCGGAGATTCGGATCGAACCGAATCTCCGAATTAAAATAGTGCCGAATCTGCCGAATAAATCCGAATTACTTCGGATTTATTCGGATTTATTCGGTAGATTTGGATGGCCATGGATTACACTAGTATTGTACAGTATATTAGGTTATATCACTCTGCTATGGGTAACACCTAATGTACAGTACATAATACTAGTCTAATCCCACCTAACACTTACCGAAATTCCGAATTTCCGAACCGAATCGAACCGAATCCAGCCGAATTTATTCCAAATCCGAATGAATCCGAAACAAATCCGAACCGAATTTATTCAAATCCGAATGAATCCGAAACAAATCCGAACCGAATTGATTAAAACTTTTCCGAATTCGAATCGCTCCGAACCGAAATTAGAAAAAATCCGAATCGATCCGAACCGAACCGAATTTTTTCGCCATGCAAATGTCTAGTAAACTGTTTCACAAAACTAAAAAGTTGCACAAAACAAATCAAAAATACATTACAAAGTACAGTTACAATCATTCATAATAACTCTATCTAATATAAATTATTAAAAAAAAAATTGCACACAAGTTATAAGGGCTCAAAGATCTCAGGTTTTAGAAAAAAAAGGCAGACAAATGGCTTTAACATTGAGATACATACATATACATGTAAAGATGTGTGTGTATGTATGTATGTATGTATGTATCTATATATATATATATGTATGTACATATGTATTTATATGTGTATATATGTATTTACTGACATATATACGCATATAAACAAATATAAGCACATAAACACATATATAGACATATGTACAGTATAAGTGCATTGGAGCCCTTTGCAGTTAAGTTGATGTAAACATGTTAAAGCATATTCCTGCAATATTCATATTTAGCAAAGTTCACATAGAAACATAGAAACATAGAATTTGACGGTAGATAAGAACCAAAAAGGCTCATCAAGTCTACCCATACATTCACATTCCAATGTTCTGCACATAGCAGAATGTGATCTTAGTATTTATAAATAGATAATCCTATTCATATCTGTATATATCTATACCTATATATAATCATATATAATTTTATATATATATATATATATATATATATATATATATATATATATATATATATATATATATATAGGTATAGATATATATTGTACCAAAAAAAAGTCATATATATGTCGAAATATTTATTTATGAATAAATAGAACATATTCTTCCATGTGAGTAATATTGGAATGTGAAATATTTATATTTTCATGTCTGGTTAGTGCACATGAGAATATGTGATCGTGTTTGCGCTACAGTGGGTTTTTTCCCCACTTTTTTTGCTCCATTGAATTCTATGGGGTAATACATGAACGCACACCCGATATTCTGAGTTCGGATTTTGCGCTTGTTGGGTTAGTGCGTATTCAAAAACAGTTTACTTTAAACTCATAATTTGCACACAACCTGATGGATGCTTAGTTCTAGTGCAGTTCTAGTGGGAGCATTAAATAGCGCTCCACTTGTAATCTGGCCCATAATGTTTATCAGCTAGTATAATTCAATAATAAAATATCATCATGCCACTCAAAATTCCAGTACCAAGGCATCAAGGAAGTGGTCAATATGCATCCTGCCGTTACACGAAATAGCTGACAAAATGTAGTTTCACAATTTCACTACCACAAGCTGTCACATTTCCTATACACTGTTTGTTTTTCAACAAGAGTATATCTCTGAGAAAAACTAAACTACATCACAAATGTGCTATTGCACAGAGAGTTTCAACAGAAAATTAATTCATAATATTGTAACTCATACGATCTAAGTTTCAAAAGATTGCTGATTTTTTTCATTTACAAAGATATGAGGTTTGAAGAGATTCTCAAAAATTCTTTCAGATGTTTTACAAACAACCCACTGCTGCTCTTAGAGTGGAGTGAAGCGTATATGTGTTGTGGATCAGTGAATAAACTCACACAGTCAGTTAAGTTCCACCGCCAATCTTGTATTCATTTCTGATATCTAGTGGACGATCTGGTCTAGTACCATATGCACCACTAATATTTAGTGAAAAATTAAGTCCACCAATAGTACCACCTGCTCTCCTTATGTTTGAAGGAAGATTAGGTCCTACATCCCATACATTTAGTGAATGGTGGTGGATCTCAGCATCATTAACTAAGTATTGTCTCCGACCCTGGTATTTAGTTGAATATTTGGTCCACAACCAGTACCCCCTGCACCCCAAATGTTTAGTGGAATATGTAGTTTACCAAAAGCATCACCTGCAGCCCTAATATTTAGTGGAAGATGTGGTCCACCAACAGCCCCACCTGTCCCCCTGATATTTTGTGGAAGATGTGGTCCACCAACAGCCCCACCTGCCACCCTGATATTTTGTGGAAGATGTGGTTCACAACCAGCACCACCTGCCCCCTGATATTTAGTGAAAGAGGTGGCCCATCACCAGTACAACATGCACCCCTGATAGTGGATTTAGTTGCTGATGAGGACCATCACAAGTATTAACCCCAAGCCTGATATCTAGGGTAAATTAAGTCCATCACTAGTACCACTTGCACCATTGATGTTAGTTAGATGTTTGTTAGTTATGTATATATTTTTCTTTAAACTATTTATGGTCTTCTTAATTGCATTTTGTAAGGAATTCTAATGAGTTTATGTTAGTTAAATGGACATTATAGTCAAAATGTTTAATTATTAAAATGAAAAAGCAGCAATTAAACATGTTGACTATAGCTATTAATGAAACAGAGAAATATAAAATGAGTTTAAATTAAAACTTGCAGAAAATGTGTAAATCCTTGGTATTCACTGCTCACTGGCTAATAGGAACAGCTTCCATGGCTTTATTAGTGAAGAGAAACAAGGACCCTTAAGCGTTATAAAGCAAATCAGGAAAAAGGGATACGTTTCTGGGTAAGAGGGAAGCCTTTTGGATTTTTAAACTCAATACTCATATCCCAACAGACTTTAAAGTGAAGGTAAACTTTGGTGAATGAAAGCCTGTTTTTTAAAAATACTATTAAAAACAGGGGCACTTTCATTCATCAAAGTTTACAAAGCAGCCGTTTTGATTAAAAACGTACCTTTTTTTCTTTTCACAGCCAGAGCAGCTTCCCCCTCCTCAGCAATGACTAATCCGGCTTCCACCAATCACGGCATGGCCTTAGGCAATGACTACCTTGGGGGGAAAACTGTGATTGGAGGAAGCCGGATTAGTCATTGCTGACGTGTAAAGAGAGGATTTCCAGGAGGGGGAAGCTGATCTGGCTGTGAAAAGAAAAAAAGGTAAGTTTTTAACAAAACAGCTGCTTTGTAAACTTTGATGAATGAAAGTGCCCCTGTTAATAGTATTTTTAAAAAACAGGCTTTCATTCACCAAAGTTTGCCTTCACTTTAGTAAGCTAATAACTGCACAGATTTTGAGTTGAGATTTGTATTCACTTTTTTTTTTAGTGATCCAGGTGAACAGTTTATATTTTACACTATACATAAGAACCTCTTGTCGTAAACTGAGATTTAAAAAAGATTGAATGATGTATGATTTTTGAAAGCTATACGCATATTATTTAGGTTTTAGTGAAGAATAGAGAAAAAGACCATGTGACTGGACAACATATTAGATATTTAATTGAACCAAGATTTTGTGGTCCTAAATAACGTTTAATATGGGTTTATATAAAGCAATTAAGTTTCTTTAGTTTTTTTAAATTGATCTAATTTAGTTACATATTATTGGCTAGATTGCACTAATTATTAATCAGTTGAGCGCTAACTCCTAAACAAAAAAATTAAAAGGCGCTAAAAGCGCTAGTTGTGTACGATTAATATCATACTTGTAGCAGCGGATCTAACTATAGAGAATTATGGGCTATGCGATCTGTTATAAACGCAGATTTCTAATGCAGGGCATCATCCCTTTTGCACCATAGAGCCTATTCCTTAAATATATCTATGTTAGGGATATGCGGAACAAAGACAGTGTGTGAATGAAGCGGTCACTCCCAAGAATTGATTATCTACTGAGTCCGCCTTCTAAAGTTAAGCACATAGTTAGTGAAATTACTACAGTTAAGGACACTATTCCGGCAATATAATGTCTATATTAGACTGGTGATCATATCCAAACATTGTCACATTAATAGGTATGGAGTTTGCCTTAAAAAATTAGTAGCAGACATGTTAAAGACATGCTGAAAACAGGTTAAACACATAGTTAGTGTGTGCCATAAGTATTAAACCACCAAGTATTAACGTAATCATGAGTATAGACTTAAACTTAGACTTTTAATTACCCAGTAAACCAGAATGTGTAGATCTTTTTCATAATAATCTGATTTTGAAAGAAAAAAGGCTTACGTGAGCTAAGAATGTTATGCACTTTTGCAAGCTGGATACAAAAATAGAACAAACCTAAAACTAAGGAAGCGACAGAGCCAAAACCCTGAGATGAATCAAAGCTAATATCCTTGAAGCAGATAGATAAAATCTATCATAAATGATAGAAGGATACCCTATTCTAGGGTCTTGTATCAACTTTAAATGGGCAAAAGAATTCATAGAAAGCAGTGCCATTCTAGCATCATGTTTAAACCCTTAGGGCTAAGAGTGTCCAGTTTATGAATCCATCTGGATTCTATTTGGAGGAGGTTTTTATCCCTGTTACCTCCTCTTTTAGCAGGAGGAACATGATCAGTTATCTTAGTTCTCAGTTGTGATATCGAGTGTCCCATTTCCACAAAATGTCTTGTGACAGGTTTATCAGACGTGCCTTCATCCAGCGCTGCCCTTATCACAGATCGGTGTTTGGCCATTCTTATTATCAGGGTATCACTCGTTTTTCCCCACGTAATAAAGTCCATATGCCCAAATAATAATGTAAATTATATGTGTAGTGGTACCATACAGGTAACATAATGCTTGATCACAAATTCTTTGTTGGTGTGAGGATGGTGGAACTTTTTTCCAGGAATTAGGCGGTTGCAGGTAGCACAAATCACACATGGATAGCAGCCTGTTTTTTTGGGAGTAGCCATGTTCTTTGTGTTATCCTGTTATTCATATTGAGTCTCATCAGTTGATCCTTCAGGTTGATACCCCGACGAAAGCCCACAAGTAGTGGGTCATAATCCCCAAATGGTAGATTTGACAATGTCCCAATGTTTACGTAGGATGGAATTAACCAGTTTTTTTATCTGGGTAGTATGTTGTGGTGAAAGTAAGGCGTTTGAGTTCTGTTTTGGTCAGTTTGGATTCAGCCTCTAGTGCTTTCATTTTGGAATTTATCAGAAGTTTAGCACCATAACCCCTCTGTTTAAACCATATAGGGTCTCATCAGTTGATCCTTCAGGTTGATACCCCGACGAAAGTCCACAAGTAGTGGGTCATAATCCCCAAATGGTAGATTTTTTAAGGGTTTATTGGGTGGGTTTTATTTTTAGAGTAGGGTCTGGGCAGTAAAAGAGCTAAATGCCCTTTTAAGGGCAATGCCCATACAAATGCCCTTTTCAGGGCAATGAGGAGCTTAGGTTTTTTAGATAGGGTTTTTATTGGGGGGGGGGGTTGTGTGGGTGGTGGGTTTTACTGTTGGGGGGTTGTTTGTATTTTTTTTTTTACAGGTAAAAGAGCTGATTTCTTTGGGGCAATGCCCCGCAAAAGGTCCTTTTAAGGGCCATTGGTAGTTTATTGTAGGCTAGGGTTTTTTTTTTATTTTGGGCTATTAGATTAGGAGTAATTCTTTTTTATTTTTGATACTGTGGTTTGTTTGTTTTTGTAACTTAGTGTTTGTTTGTTTTTGTAACTTGGTGTTTTTTATTTTTTGGAACTTAGTAATTTTTAATTGTAGATGTCAATAATTTGAGTAGGGTTAGGTTTTTAAATATGTAATATAGTTAATTTAGTTGGTAGTTTAATGTAGTATAATAGTTAGGGTAGGTTAATTAATAGTTTAATATAGTTTAATGTAATTTTAGTATAATAGTTAGGGTAGGTTAATTAATAGTTTAATATAGTTTAATGTAATTTTAGTATAATAGTCAGGGTAGGTTAATTAATAGTTTAATATAGTGTAATGCAATTTTAGTATAATAGTTAGGGTATATTAATTAATAGTTTAATATAGTTTATTTTAATTCTAAAGGTAAGTTTTCATTTATTATAAGATAGGGATGAGGTAATTTTAATCTAAAGTTAGCGGGTTGTTAGGTTTAGGGGTTAATAGCTTAATTTAGTTTATGGTGATGTGGGGGGCTGGCGGTTTAGGGGTTAATAGGTTTAGTAAGTGGTAGTGATGCGGGAGGCCAGGGGTTTAGGGGTTAATAATTTTATTACAGTTGCGGCGGCAGTGACGTGCTGTCATAGGAGGCAGGAGAGGCAGCGCCTCCCCTGTCCTATGTGGGTATTACACTTTTGAAATAATGTCTAAGAAATAATAAAAAAAATCTTAAAGTTTATTATTTTTTTTTTTTTAAATCTGTACTTTTTTTTACCCCACCCCCCTACCCCCCAGAATGCCCACTCCACCCCCTCCACATTTGAGCGATGCAGTGACGTGCTGTCATAGGAGGCAGGGGAGGCAGCGCCTCCCCTGTCCTATGTGGGTATTACACTTTTGAAATAATGTCTAAGAAATAATAAAAAAAATCTTAAAGTTTATTAATTTTTTAAAAAAAAATCTGTACTTTTTTTACCCCACCCCCACCCCCCTACCCCCCAGAATGCCCACTCCACCCCCTCCACATTTGAGTGATGTCAATTGCGCATTGTCATCCATATTGCGCAATGAAGGAGAGGCTGTGAGCCGTTCAGCTCCTCTCCATTGCGCAATATGGATGGCTTTCTTTACTTTTGTATGTGCTGTTGCTAGCACCACCTGGTGGACTGTTCAAGGCTCTTCCCAGCACATACCACTCCCAAAAGAGGCTTTTCTGTAAGAAGCCTCTGGAGCCAATCAGCAGTGCGGTGCCAGATTCTGAGCAGGAAGAGAGCCGACAGCCAAGTGACGTCACATGTGAGCCTGCTGCCTGTGAGGAGACTGAGAGCTGCAGCCAGTGAGAAGTGGAGAGAAGATTCAGACAGGAGCAGGAGGACAAGTTTACTGTTTGCCAGATAACAGATAAGTACAAAGTAAACACAGTTAGAGCTGGCAGCTGTAAAGGGGGGAGCTGGGGCTTTGTAACACGGCCCGTGTTGGTTGCAGTGCACTGAACAGTGATGTGGGGTGAGGGGACTGATTCTAATCTTGTGTGCTTTCCCCATGCTGCATTCCTATCCTCATACTAAAAACAGTTACATCGGTGCAGGGAATAATATACGATGTGTGTGTGGGGTGGTAAATCAGACTGGAATACTTCTGTATAAAAGTGTCAGACTGCACCTATGTAACTGTTTTTAGTATGAGGATAGGAATGCAGCATGGGGAAAGCACACAAGATTACTTGGCATTTATCTGTCAGTGGAGTTTTCTACCGGTATTTTTAGCACTTTTGTTCTCCAATTCAAAATGTAATTTATATGTCTCCTTTTTTTCTCAGCCTGAGTGTTATTGGTGCTTTTTCTGTTAACCCTCTCCCCTTGCTCCCTGTCTTTTTTCATTGACTTTCATTCTCTATATTCACCAAGGATCATCTCAGCCTCTTCTAACTGACAAATCATCTGTCTTTTTAAACATTCCATTGCATGATCATCCTCTGCTGGGCTAGTAAGCAAGGTATTATGTTTGTGGGGGGAGAACAAGGAAATGCTGAAGCAAGGCAGTCATTTAGTGAGTTAAAAAATTAAAAATATTTCTTGAAAAAACATTTTGAGGTTTATAATAATGGCCACTGTAATGTTCATACTTACACATTCTCACACACATATACACACACTCACTACACAAACATACTTATTCATACACACACACATATACACACAATCACTACACAAAAATACATATTCACACGCACACTTACTACACAAACATACATATTTACACACACACACTCACTACACAAACATACATATTTACACACACACACACACACACATAATCATAAACACACACTCACTACACAAACATACATATTCACAAACACACTTACTACACAAACATACATATTCATACATATACACACACTCACTACACAAACATACATATTCATACACATACACACACTCACTACACAAACATACATATTCATACACATACACACACTCACTACACAAACATACATATTCACACACACACTTACTACACAAACATACATATTCACACACACACTTACTACACAAACATACATATTCACACACACACATATTCATACACACACACTCACTACACAAACATACATTTTCACACACACACTTACTACACAAACATACATATTCACACACATATTCATACACACACTCACTACACAAACATACATATTCACACACACACTTACTACACAAACATACATATTCACACACATTCATACACACACACACTCACTACACAAACATACATATTCACACACACACACTCACTACACAAACATACATATTCACACACACATATCCATACACACACCCACTACACAAACATACATATTCATACACACACACACACACTCACTACACAAACATACATATTCATACACACACTCACTACACAAACATACATATTTATACACACATACATATTCATACACACTCACTACACAAACATACATATTCACACACACACTCACTACACAAACATACATATTCACACACACATATCCATACACACACCCACTACACAAACATACATATTCATACACACATACATATTCATACACACACACACACACTCACTACACAAACATACATATTCATACACACACTCACTACACAAACATACATATTTATACACACATACATATTCATACACACACACACTCACTACACAAACATACATATTCATACACACACACACTCACTACACAAACATACATAGTTATACACACACACACTCACTACACAAACATACATATTCATACACACACTCACTACACAAACATATATATATATATATATATATATATATATATATATATATATATATATATATATATATATATATGTGTGTGTGTGTGAGAAGATATGCAAACATATGTGCATTCATGTAAAGAAAGAGCATGTGTGAGAAGATGTGCAAACATGTGAATTTTTGTAAAGAAAGAGCCATCATAGCAGTGCATGCTACTTTAGTGATTGTCCATTATTTTGCCAACTTTTTGTTTTAATATATAGATAGACACCTACAAATGTATATGCAAATGAACATATTTCTATGGCATTTTATACTTCTTTTCCAGAATGTAGATATGTTTGTGCACATTGATATTGTTATGTACACTACACTACACACTGTGACATTTTTAGATCTCTCTAGTATATACAGTATGTTTGTACAATAGCATCCATATTGAAGTCCTCCTTGTACTAGTAAGTCTCCAGTGCACTGAAATGTCTGCAAGATTTGACACTGAATTGAATAAATAAATTAAGGCATTAAAGGTGAAGTAGAAAGCCATTTGCAATGTGGATCTGAGGTATTATTAGCTGAGTGAACACAATCAAGTTGTCAGAATCCTTTGTCTACACTATTTTGGTGAAAAACTTTTGACAGCTTCAATTTATTACAAATAAATTGTTTGCTGCTTTTTCATATTGTTCCATTTTACTGTTAGGAACAACCCCATCTCTTAAGCAAACTGCATGCTGGGAACTTTCCTGACACCATATTTTACACCAGGAAAAAGCTTAATTTTTCTTGCATGAGTGTCCCAAATTGGAAGCTCAAATCTGCTGTCCTTTTACCCTTTATGTATTTTTCATTAATTACCAATCAGTACAGGCAAATTGTGGGTATTTCTGAGTAAATGTTTCTTTACAAAAAATTACAAATTAAAAAATACATAAAGGGTAAATGGACAACAGATTTGAGCTTCTAGTTTGGGACATTCATGCAAGTTGCCTGCAGCCATTTTTTTAAAAAAAAACCTGACTGGCGTAAAATAAGTTGTTTCAGGAAAGTTCCCAGCATGCAGTTTGCTTAAGCAATGGGGTTGTTCCTAACAGTAAAATGGAACAATGTGAAAAAGCAGCAAACATTTTATTTGTAATAAATTGAAGCTGTCAAAAGTTTTTCACCAAAATAGTGTAGACAAAGGATTCTGACAACTTTATTGTGTTCACTCAGATGATAATACCTCAGATCCACATAACCACTTAAAGGCTTCCAAAACTGCAATTTGCTTTCTACTTCCCCTTTAATGCCTTAAAAGGACATTAAACCCCAATTTTTTCTTTCATGATTCAGATAGAAAAATAACCATATTCTAACTATAGTATTAATTTAGTTTGACTGAAATGACATTGATTATTCTGGATCAATAAGAGCTCTAGTTCACATTAACTCTACAGACGCTGCCAAAGTCAGATCACAGGGACAGTTGACAAGAACTAGGGGCCGCTGCTGTTCTATCTGGCATGTATATGAGTTAAACATAGCATAGTATATATATATATATATATATATATATATATATACATACACACACAGTATATATATATATATATATATATATATATATATATAATATGTGTTTCTCGGGAGTATCACAGCCAGTGCCTCACCAGTCTCTGAGTTCACTGCACGTCACTGTCAGTGATGTGCAGTCACTAGAGGCAGGTGAGGCAGTGCTTCACCTCTCATATGGGCAAAAATATATTTTTTTTATTGGCTTTAAAAAAAAAATTGTAATTTTTTTTCCCCAGCATTTTTTTTTCTCACAGCTATATGTTGTGCAATGAAGAGGCACAAGCAGGTCTGCCCACCATTACACAACATGCTGCGCCACCTACTGGATGAAAGTGGTTAAGATCATTGCATGGCCCATTAACTGCTTATTTGAGGCAGTCCTATTTGGGCTGAACCAATCCAGCGAGAGGCATTAGTAAGTGGAACATAGGGTTGGGGCTGGATGTTAAATGATATAAAACAAAACAAAACGGAAAAAAACAACTTTCATATATTTTGTTGCTGTCCTGTGAACCTGCCAGCTTTGCTAAAGTGAAAAAGAGAGTTCTGTTCTTCCCCTCTAAGTGCAGTGGAATGTGCCACTGTCACTTCCTGAATCCTTCCAGAGCAGGAAGAGAGAGGCACAGAGAGCAGTGTTTCACCAACATCTTATTAAAGTAAGATTTTACTGATAGGGATTCTGTTAGTGAAAATGATAATTTAATGAATGTGGTTTAGTGTTTGTTTACTCTTTTACAGCAGGGTCGTTTTTGTATTTTGTTTACTCAAACTTTACACCCACTAACTTAGCAGCTTGCCTCTGTACTTCACACTAAATTATAGACTAATCTTCTGAACTCTCTGTAGCTCTGCTGTTTTATTACTTTAAAATGCAGTGGTCCCCCCCCCCCCCCTTGTGTGTGTGTGTGTCTCTCTCTCTATCTATCCATCTCTCTCCTTATGTGTTGTTCTCCCCCATGGTCTCTTTCTCTCTCTGTCTCTCTTCCTCCCCCTCTGACTCTCATCCCTTATGCAATGAAAGAATCTATAAGCATAATTTGCAGCATTAAAGTGAAAAGTATGTTTTAAACAAATTTTAATGGGCATGGATTTCTAGATCTCATAATCAGAGCAAGCATTGTGTTATCTGGCAAGAGTTTCTGTTACAATCCTTTAAACTAAAATCAGATGTTTACTAAGTTGACCAGTTTTCCAAGACACCATTTAAAGGGACATGAAACCCATATGAAACCCATATGCAAATTTAAATAACTTTCCAATTTACATCTAATATCTAATTTCCTTCATTATTTTGATGTCCTTTGTTGAAAATCATATCTAAATATGCTCAGTAGCTGCTGATTGGTGGCTGCACATAGATACCTCATGTGATTGGCTCACCCATGTGCATTGCTATTTCTTCAACAAAGGATATCTAAAGAATGAAGGCGTATCCTGCCACTGCCTCACCAGCCTCTGATGTCACTGCACGTCACTGGTGTATATATATATATATATATATATATATATATATACATATATGTGTGTGTGTGTGAGTGACCAGAGTGAATGCAAGCCCTGATGAACATCTACTTAAAAAGACATTTTTTTTTAATTTTTTTACACCCTGCCCCAAAAATATTATGTCTAAAAAAAGGCCTTAAACCTGGGGTGGGCAGCAGAATTTTGAGTGCCTAGGGCAGCACAAAACCTAAATACGCCCCTGGTCATGAGTCAGGAGGAGAGGAGACAGACTGATCCAGTGGAGCGGCGGAGTCTGAGACAGTGACTCTGAGAGTGATGACTGGAGCAACGAACTCAGGTAGGGAACTCAGGCTGCTGTCAGAGACTCAGGTGCTACTGCTGACTGTAGATGCTGGCTGGCTGAATCATAAAGGATTAGTGTAAAAAAAAAACTGAGACTGTGTTGTCACTTGTAACTAATGACGTGCCTAGGCTAGGAACTTGGAAGTTGATGTTGTTAAACATTACACAGCTGCTAATCATATAGTCACTGTCTGTCTGTTACTTCAGTTCAAATACCATAATTAACCGCAGGCCCCCCCCCCGCCACTACTATACTAACAGTTACAGTTAGTATAGTAGGGGTGGGGGACCTGGGGTTATATTTGAACAGACAGTGGACTATATAATAAGCCGCTGTTTTGTACTGTTTAGTAAAACTTGTGAAGATGAGCTGATGAGTTGATCATGGTTGGTTATGTTTCTGATGGGTCATCATGCTGGAATTGAGGAGCCTGGAATTCAGCTGGTGAGTTTATTAGTGACACAATTCACAGGCAAATATACATTATGTACAACTACATTTGTGCAAGACAACTGAGACTGTGTTGTCACTAACATCGTTCCTAGGCTAGGAACTTTGAAGTTGTTAAACAGTACACAGCTGATATAGTCACTGTCTATGTCTGTCTGTTACTTCAGTTTAAATGTCATAATTAACCCCAGGTCCCCCACCAATACTATACTAACATGGGGGTGGGATTCTGTGTGCTTAGGGCAGCACAAAACCTAAATACGCCACTGGTGCCATCTGAAAAGACTATGTGCCAGATTACAAGTGGAGTGCTAAACATCACTTTCATGAAAGCAATATTTACGCTCCAATATGTAATTCCAGCACACGCAAATGTACACTGGTATTACAAGTTCACAGCCATGCGAACGCAACATCTTGTTCGCATTGCTGGAAAGCTTTGAGCACACATGAGAGTGCTTCAATAGGCTCCTATGGGTGCCTCATTCTAAAGTCGTCAGAGACGACATCAGAACTTCAGCGCAGTGAAGGGAGTAAGTAGTGCTGCGATGGCAGCAATTTCAAATATATATGTATATGCTCATATATAAGCATTTACATAAATATTTACAGGGAATACACAGTTCCCATAGACTGCAATGTAAAGGCACTTTTCAGTGATGGGTTTTTTCTAACACCCCACTCCCACCAACTTTAGCCTCAAAACACTGCCTAGTGCAGCAATTTTATAAATAAATAAAAAGATGCTGCTATCTTTATTTTTTAATAAAATACGCTAGACTGTATTTTGGGGCCATTTGGGGCACATTTATAAAATTAACCAGAGATATGATCTCTGGTTAATTTTATAAGTGCTAATTGCTACCGCAAACAATAACAAGCCACTTGTAATGGCTGATTAATTATCGTGCGCCCACAAACAGAAAATTTGCACGTTTCCGGGCCCGCAATAATTTAGCTCTCCACTTATAATTTAGCCCTATAAGTCTATAAACTTCCAGTTTCAATGAGAGGCACATGTGCAGACAATTGTAGTGAACATGTTTAAAACCTCATTTCTTTCATGTAATTGGCAAGAGTCCATGAACTAGTGACGTATGGGATATACAATACTACCAAGAGGGGCAAAGTTTCCCAAACCTCAAAATGCCTATAAATACGCCCCTCACCACACCCACAATTCAGTTTTACAAACTTTGCCTCCTATGGAGGTGGTGAAGTAAGTTTGTGCTACGATTTCTACGTTGATATGCGCTTCTCAGCATTTTGAAGCCCGATTCCTCTCAGAGTACAGTGAATGTCAGAGGGATGTGAAGAGAGTATCACATATTGAATGCAATGGTTTTCCTCACGGGAGATCTATTTCATAGGTTCTCTATTATCAGTCCTAGAGATTTATCTCCTACCTCCCTTTTCAGAGCCACGATATACTCTCATATTCCATTACCTCCACTGATAACCGTTTCAGTACTGGTTTGGCTATCTGCTATATGTGGATGGGTGTCTTTTGGTAAGTATGTTTTCATTACTTAAGACACTCTCAGCTATGGTTTGGCACTTTATGTATTTATATAAAGTTCTAAATATATGTATTGTACTTATATTTGACATGATTCAGGTTTCAGTATATTTCTTTTTGCAGACTGTCAGTTTCATATCTGGGGAAATGCATTTTTTAGGAAAATGTATTTCTTACCTGGGGTATAGTCTTTTTTCAGTTGACTGTCATTTTAAATTCGGGGGCAGAATTAGGCTCGAAATGCCAAAGTATATTGCGTCATTTTTGGCGCAAGATTTTTTGGCGCAAAGTTATGTTCGATGAATAAAAATTTGTCCTTTCCGGCGTCTTTGTTGACGCCGAGTCCTTTCACAAGGTTGCGTCTTCAATGACGCGAGTGTGTCATTTCCGGATGTTGTTAGCGCCAAAAAATGTTCTCTGTTTGTTTGTGCGTCATACTTGGCTTTTTTTACCTGCCTGATGAAACGACCAGTTGTGGTCGAGAAACGCGTTGCATATCAATAAAGCGTTCACCTTTTATTCTATGTGGAAGTTGTCAGTCTGTTTGCAGCCCCAGCTCCAATTTCTGTCGAGGTTATCACAAGCAATATCCTGAGATACCAAGGAACAGTGAACTAGCCGCTGTAAAGAGCTAGACTGCCTGAGAGCACTGGTCACAGTACAGTGCAACGAATTCCGGTAAGCCTATATTACCACTTTTAAACACCCACATTTAAGAGACATATTACACTATGAGGCGCCCTCTTTCTGCTTTAATCTTATAGATTCACCTTACACCGGGTCAAGGGGAGCAGCCTCAACTACCAATTTGTATACAGAATACGAGCAGAGATCATTATAGCCATATTGGATCTATTTCACCTGTTAAAAAAGAACTATATACGAACATTTGTTCTTTGGAGAACATATTCATTTCTTGTATTTAAAGAGAGCGCACTTCTTATTGGATCCCCTCCTGGGTTCTGTGTCTTGTTTTTTATCTAAAGGAAGCCTATTTATATTCGGGTCATCTTCTCAGGCCTGCATTTTCTTTAGCTGATGTTGCAGCTGCATCAACTTTTTGGTTGGGAAATTAGAGCAACACGAATTGGATTATGATTTGTCTAGCATTGTTCGCTTGCTTCAACATGCTAATCATTTTATTTGTGATGCCATTTTTTTCATAAAATTGATGTTAAATGTATGTCTTTAGCTATTTTAGCTAGAAGAGCTTTGTGGCTTAAATCTTGGAATACTGACATGACTTCTAAGTCCAGATTGCTATCTCTTTCTTTCCATGGTAATAAGTTATTTGGTTCTCAGTTGGATTTGATTATTTCAACTGTCACTGGGGGGAAGGGCATTTTTTTTGCCTTAGGATAAGACTTAAGGGTAAATCTAAAGTTTATAACCGTTTTCAATCCTTTAGACTAATAAGGAACAGAAACCAATTCCTTCCCCTAAGTAATCTGTTACCAATTGGAAATTTTCTTCAAATTGAATTAACTCCAACCTTTTAAGGAACCAAAGCCAGCCCCTAAGTCCGCATGTTGGTGCGGCCCTCATTCCAGCTCAGCTGGTAGGGGGCAGATTAAGATTTCTCAGAGGTACAGAATAGGATTCAGAGTTAGACCTCCTGTGAGAAGATATTTTCTCTCACGCATCCCAGCAAATCCAGTAAAGGCTCAGGCTTTTCTGAAGTGTGTTTCAGACCTGGAGTTTCAGGGGTAATCATGCCAGTTCCGTATCAGGAACAGGGTTTGGGGGTCATTATGTAAGAGTAGCAACTTTCAAAATTTTGACTATAAGGACTATTCTGCCTTTTGTTCAGTAAGGGCATTATATGTCCACCATAGACTCACAGGGTGCATATCTTCATATTCCGATTCATCCAGTTCTTTTTCTGTTTCTGAGATTCTCTTTTCTAGACAAGCTTTACCAATTTGCTCTTCCTTTTGGCCTAGCGACAGCTCTAAGAATCTTTTCAAAGTTTCTCGGTGCCCTACTCTCTGTAATCAGAGAGCGGGGTATAGCAGTGTTTCCTTATTTGGATGATTTCTTGGTATTAGCTCAGTCTTTATATTCTGCAGAATCTTACACGAATCAACTAGTGTTGTTTCTTCGAAAACATGGTTGGAGGATCAATTTACTAAAAAGTTCTTTGATTCCTCAGACAAGGGTCACCTTTTTAGGTTTCCAGATAGATTCAGTGTCCATGACTCTAACTCTAACAGACAAGAGACATTTAAAATTGGTTGCAGCCTGTTGGAACATTCAGTCTCAGTCATTCCCTTCAGTTGCTGAAGGAAGGAAGCTTTGTATACTGAATCAAAAATTTTTCAAGGATATCACAATTAATATCCTTAAATCCCAATGTTCGACTATCTCTGACTTGGTGGTTAAATCACCATCGTATAGTTCTAGGGGCCTCTTTTGTTTGTCCAACCTGGACTGTGATCACAACAGGTGCGAGTCTTTCAGGTTGGGGAGTTGTTTGGGGATCTCTGAAAGTGCAAGGGGTTTGGAAATCTCAAGAGGCGAGATTAACAATCAATATTTTGGAACTCTGTGCGATTTTCAGGGCTCTTCAGATTTGGCCTCTGTTCATTTGTTTGCAGACAGACAATATCACAACTGTGGCATTTGTCAATCATCAGGATGGGACTCACAGGCCTTAAGCTATGAAAGAAGTATCCCGGATACTTGCTTGGGTGGAATCCAGCTCCTGTCTAATTTCTGTGGTTCATATCCCAGGTGTAGACAATTGGGAAGCAGATTATTTCAGCCGTCAGACTTTACATCCGGGGGAGTAGTCCCTCCATCCATATGTGTTTTCTCAGATTGTTCAGATGTGGGGTCTTTCAGAAATAGATCTGATGGCTTCTGATCTAAACAAGAAACTTCCCAGGTACCTGTCCAGGTCCAGGGATCCTCAGGTTGAAGCAATGGATGAGTTGACACTTCCTTGGTGTTATCAACCTGCTTATATTTTTCCAGCCTTTAGTTTTTCTTCTAAGAGTGATCTCCAAAATCATCATGGAGCAATCATTTGTGCTGCTGATGGCTCCAGCATGACCTCACAGGTTTTGATATGCGGATCTTGTTCAGATATCCAGTTGCCAACCTTGGCCACTTCCATTAAGAATGGTCCTTCTGTTTCAAGGTCCATTTTTCCATCAGGATTTCAAATCATTAAATCTGAAGGTATGGAAATTGAGCGCTTAGTGCTTAGTCATAGAGCTTTCTCTGACTCTGTGATTAATACTATGTTGCAGGCTCATAAATCTGTTTCTAGAAAGATTTATTATCGAGTTTGGAAGACTTACATTTCATGGTGTTTCTCTTATAAATTCTCTTGGCATTCTTTTAGTATTCCCAGAATTTTACAGTTTCTTCAGGATAGTTTGGATAAGGGTTTGTCTGCAAGTTCATTGAAGGGACAAATCTCTGCTCTTTCTGTTTTATTTCACAGGAAGATTGCTAAGCTTCCTGATATTCACTGTTTTGTTCAGGCTTTGGTTCATATCAAACCTGTCATTAAATCAATCTTTCCTTCTTGGAGTCTTAATTTGGTTTTAAAGGCTTTACAGTCTCCTTCATTTGAGCCTATACATTCTTTGGACATTTAAATACTTTCTTGGAAAGTGTTGTTTCTTTTGGCAATGTCTTCTGCTAGAAGAGTTTCTGAATTATTTGCTCTCTCTTGTGAATCTCCTTTCTGATTTTTCATCAGGATAAGGCAGTTTTGCGGACTTCATTTAAACTCTTATCTAAGGTTGTGAATTCTAACAACATTAATAGAGAAATTGTTGTCCTTTCCTTGTGTACTAATCCTAAGAATTATTTGAAGAGATCCTTACATTCTCTGGATGTGGTGAGAGCTCTGAAATATTATGTTGAAGCTACTAAAGATTCAAGGAAGACTTCTAGTCTATTTGTTATCTTTTCTGGTTCCAGGAAAGGTCAGAAGGCTTCTGCCATTTCTTTGGCATCATGGTGAAAGCTTTTGACTCATCACTCTTATTTGGAGTCGGGTCAAGTCCCATCTCAGAGAATTACAGCTCATTCTACTAGATCAGTTTCCACTTCATGGGATTTTAAGAATGGACATTTAAATACTTTCTTGGGGATCTCTGAAAGTGCAAGGGGTTTGGAAATCTCAAGAGGTGAGATTAACAATCAATATTTTGGAACTCTGTGCGATTTTCAGGGCTCTTCAGATTTGGCCTCTGTTCATTTGTTTGCAGACAGACAATATCACAACTGTGGCATTTGTCAATCATCAGGATGGGACTCACAGGCCTTAAGCTATGAAAGAAGTATCCTGGATACTTGCTTGGGTGGAATCCAGCTCCTGTCTAATTTCTGTGGTTCATATCCCAGGTGTAGACAATTGGGAAGCAGATTATTTCAGCCGTCAGACTTTACATCCGGGGGAGTAGTCCCTCCATCCATATGTGTTTTCTCAGATTGTTCAGATGTGGGGTCTTTCAGAAATAGATCTGATGGCTTCTGATCTAAACAAGAAACTTCCCAGGTACCTGTCCAGGTCCAGGGATCCTCAGGTTGAAGCAATGGATGACTTGACACTTCCTTGGTGTTATCAACCTGCTTATATTTTTCCAGCCTTTAGTTTTTCTTCTAAGAGTGATCTCCAAAATCATCATGGAGCAATCATTTGTGCTGCTGATGGCTCCAGCATGACCTCACAGGTTTTGATATGCGGATCTTGTTCAGATATCCAGTTGCCAACCTTGGCCACTTCCATTAAGAACAGTCCTTCTGTTTCAAGGTCCATTTTTCCATCAGGATTTCAAATCATTAAATCTGAAGGTATGGAAATTGAGCGCTTAGTGCTTAGTCATAGAGCTTTCTCTGACTCTGTGATTAATACTATGTTGCAGGCTCATAAATCTGTTTCTAGAAAGATTTATTATCGAGTTTGGAAGACTTACATTTCATGGTGTTTCTCTTATAAATTCTCTTGGCATTCTTTTAGTATTCCCAGAATTTTACAGTTTCTTCAGGATAGTTTGGATAAGGGTTTGTCTGCAAGTTCATTGAAGGGACAAATCTCTGCTCTTTCTGTTTTATTTCACAGGAAGATTGCTAAGCTTCCTGATATTCACTGTTTTGTTCAGGCTTTGGTTCATATCAAACCTGTCATTAAATCAATCTTTCCTTCTTGGAGTCTTAATTTGGTTTTAAAGGCTTTACAGTCTCCTTCATTTGAGCCTATACATTCTTTGGACATTTAAATACTTTCTTGGAAAGTGTTGTTTCTTTTGGCAATGTCTTCTGCTAGAAGAGTTTCTGAATTATTTGCTCTCTCTTGTGAATCTCCTTTCTGATTTTTCATCAGGATAAGGCAGTTTTGCGGACTTCATTTAAACTCTAAGGTTGTGAATTCTAACAACATTAATAAATAAATTGTTGTCCTTTCCTTGTGTCCTAATCCTAAGAATTATTTGAAGAGATCCTTACATTCTCTGGATGTGGTGAGAGCTCTGAAATATTATGTTGAAGCTACTAAAGATTTCAGGAAGACTTCTAGTCTATTTGTTATCTTTTATGGTTCCAGAAAAGGTCAGAATGCTTCTGCCGTTTCTTTGGCATCATGGTTAAAGCTTTTGACTCATCACTCTTATTTAAAGTCGGGTCAAGTCCCATCTCAGAGAATTACAGCTCATTCTACTAGATCAGTTTCCACTTCATGGGATTTTAAGAATGAAGCTTCAGTTGATCAGATTTGCAAAGCAGCAATTTGTTCTTCTTTGCATACATTTACTAAATTCTACCATTTTTATGTATTTGCTTCTTCGGGAGCAGTTTTTGGTAGAAAAGTTCTTCAGGCAGCTGTTTCAGTTTGATTATTCTGCTTATGATTTAAATTTTTCCTTTAATTTATGAGAATAAAGTTATATTTGGGTTGTGGATTAGTTTTTTTCAGCGAAATGGCTGTTTTTATTTTATCCCTCCCTCTCTAGTGACTCTTGCGTGGAGTTCCACTTCTTGGGTATTGCTATCCCATACGTCACTAGCTCATGGACTCTTGCCAATTACATGAAAGAAAACATAATTTATGTAAGAACTTACCTGATAAATTAATTTCTTTCATATTGGCAAGAGTCCATGAGGCCCACCCTTTTTATGGTGGTTATGATTTTTTTTATAAAGCACAATTATTTCCAAATTCCTTTGTTGATGCTTTTTAATCCTTTCTTTTTCACCCCACTACTTGGCTATCCATTAAACTGAATTGTGGGTGTGGTGAGGGGTGTATTTATAGGCATTTAGAGGTTTGAGAAACTTTGCCCCTTCTCTGGTAGGATTGTATATCCAATACGTCACTAGCTCATGGACTCTTGCCAATATGAAAGAAATGAATTTATGTTATTTATTTATGTTTTTTTTATTATACGTTCCCCTTGGACCACTCTTGGACCAAACCAAATTTATGGATGTTGGAAGAGGAGAACTAGCAACTGTAATAGTCGTATTCTAATAAACTTTGTAACGGCCACTCTTGGAACCTTAGATATAGATAAAGACAATGCTTAGGAGGTAGGAAATAGAACAGACCACTTTTGGATCCTTATATTATTCAGTTTAAGATTTAAAATATGTTTAGTAATCTATAAAATATATACGGCTAGATTACGAGATTAGCGGTACAGCTTTTAACGCTGAAAAATTGGCCATTACGCCGGAATGCAATGTCCATTCCAAACTCAAACATTTTTCATAGCGCCCGTATTACAGGTTGTGCGTTCAGGCTAAAAAGCTTGGGTTACAGCTTATACCAACATGATCTATATCACCATCTGAGAGCAGTAGTTATGGATTTTGTGTAACAAAAATATTTGACAAAACTCATAACTAAACTGTTACAAAGTACTCTAACACCCATAAACTACCTATTAACCCCTAAACCACCACCCTCCCGCATAGCAAACACTATATTAAAGTTATTAACCCCTAATCTGCCGTACACCCAAACCGCCAGCACTATTTAAATATATTAACCCCTAAACCGCCGCTCCCCGATATCACAGACACTAAAGAAACCTATTGACCCCTAAACCGCCGGGCCCCCAAATCGCAAAACACTAAATTCAACTATTAACCCCTAAACCTAACACCCCCTAACTTTAAATTAAAATTACAAAGTAACTATATTTAAATAAATAAAAACTTACCTATGTAAATAAAAATAAACCTAACATTAAACTATAAAATAACCTAACATTACTATTCTAATAAAATTTAAAAAAATACCAATTCAAAAAAACTAATTTACAAATTAAAAAAACCTAACACTACGAAAAAATTGAAAACCTAAATTACAAATTTAAAAAAAAATAATCCTACGAAAAAAATAAAAAATCTAAGATTACAAAAAATAATAAACACTAAAATATGAAAAACAAAAAACACTAAGATTACAAAAAAAAAATAAACGAAATTATAAAAAATAAAAACAAGGGGGAACTTCCGGGCAGCGGCCATGTTAGGTCGCATTGCTGTATGCTGCTCCAGCCTTTCTCTAAAAACCTTCAAATTCTACCCTTCAGCAAAGCGATCCATATGAATATTCAGCTGAGCTTTTTTTGTAAACTGGAGGTGGTACTTGCTATCCTTAGAAGCACATGAATCGCTGCTAGCATTGGCGCCTGGAGCCGTTTTAACAACTCGGCCTTCATCACATCCCCCGGCAGGGCATCTTGGCCCTGTCGTTAGGCTGCACTACGAGTGCTTTAGCTGAACATTTTTTCAATCTGCTGCCTTCTATACCAGCTGGAAGTCTGGGGGGCTCTTTTATGTACAGCCACAAAATGGAATCCTATGACAGGGCTTTCGTGAACGCTATGATGCACTTGATTAATCAACACCACCAAAGCCTAATGACTACCTTCTCTACAGCATGGAGTGCAGTAAGCGAGCGCATATCACAGAGTGAGGAGCTGCAGGACCAGACAAAGGGCCAAAATTCAATTGCCGCAGAGAAGGGTAAACTAATAGTATATCCCACTAACCTGAAGGCACCTGAGCTTAAAGACTGCCTGCTACAAGATGAGGTGCTACAAAACCACCTAGAATCACCAGTGGCTCAGGGAGCAGATATCTCACTCTATACTGGGACTTGCTCTAATCTAGATTCTGTTGAGGCAGACGCACAGCCGGAAGAAATCTGCAGGGAGATCCGGAGCACTTATATCAGCCAACGATGTATAACAAAGCAATTATTGCCACTTGCTGGACTTGGGGCAATTGGTCAGCCTGTTCTGGGGCCGTCTGAGGTTTTTGAAAGAGCTACCACGTTATTGGGCTATGGGCCATCCCTCCTTGCTAAGATCCCCTGCGCTGAGACTACCATGCTGAAACATGGAATAGGATAAGTGTGACTCTAGCATTCTCCAGACTAGCCTCTCAGTAGCTGGTTGTAATTTCTTATGTTTTTTTTTGTCCCCTGTACATAAAGCTGTTTTTTTTGTTCTCTTTTTAGTTTGAGCATTATCGTTAATGTTATCCTGATCCGTATCTTGTGAATGCTGGTTTTTTCTGTCTATCACATAGTCAGGGAGGGAAGAAGAAAAAATTTCATTCAGGCTAATATATCACTAGTATGGATGTAAACAGTGTTCAATTTTTTTTTGGTTCTTGTTATGTTTGTCCTCCTGTCACACTGCTAGAACATTCTATCAGAATTCATTAACTCTCCAATATAACATTTTGATGTAGTCTGACCACACTGAACCCCTTAACTATGTATATTGCTTGGGGTGCTGTCCTGCCGGCGGCCGAGGTAGGATGGGACACTCTGCCCATACTAATTCCATCATGGGGGTGGTTGAAAATTACAACACTACGGCTATGTCTCTAGTATACACAGTGTCATACTCCTATGTATAGAGGTTGGTAACACGCTAGCGGACTACATCACTTCAACAGTACTCTGCATTCATACTCAGCTTCATTGACTTGCTTTATAGTAGCCCTCCAAATTCATTTATCTCTAAACCCCTCAAGTTATACTCAGTTATATTTTGAGTTATATGTTTCTCTATTATATAATATGCCAAGATACGACTCATATTATTTTCATGAGCAACTACCCTATGTGTATATGAGGGGTCATTTATTTACAGTCCTTTATTATTTGAGCTAAAGAAAACTCCATTGATAGATAAATGGGACATGTATAATAGCGATGGTAGTTGTATTACTAGTCTGTAAAGTTCAACATGCTCTCTCCCCTTCAGTCTTCCTTTACTTTCTACCTTTAAAACATAAAGATGGCAGCTTTTTTCATATAACCCATTCTAGTAAGATTAAGTAAAAAAAATAAACAAAAAAATAGAAGTTCAACATATGAGATCCAAGAGTGGTCTCTTCCAATCAGAGGGTACCTCCTGTAGCTTTGTACTCTCTTTATTAATAGGAGGTCCAAGAGCGGCGTCAATTATCAATTAGGAGGTATACAGTTATGATAGACAAGCATTATATATACTCCCATGATATGTCATTATTATGTACTGTTTACTCTAATTTCCCATTGCTTGTATGTTTGTTACCAGTTATTCTATTTGTTTTCTTTTTGATGACATGACATGCATGTAAGCCTTTAACTGAACTTCAATAAAACACCCCCTAACCTACAATAAACTACCAATAGCCCTTAAAAGGGCCTTTTGTAGGGTATTGCTCTAAGTTAAACAGCTCTTTTACCTGGCAAAAAATACAAAGTTCCCCCAACAGTAAAACCCACCACCCAACCAACCCCCCGAAATAAAAAAAAACCTAACTCTAAAAAAAAGGGCATTCAGCTCTTCTACACTTTGCCCAAAGACTTAATCTGAAAAGAACACCCCAAAAAATAAAAAAATACCTAACACTAACCCCAGATTATCTACTCATGGTTCCTGAAGTCCGGACATCCATCTCCATCCAGGCGGCGAGAAGTCTTCATCCAGGCGGCGACATCTTCATCCACCGCGGGGGCGTCCTATTCAAATCAGCCAATAGGATTTCAGTAGCTCTCATCCTATTGGCTGTTTTGAACAGCCAATAGGATTTCAGAAGCTCTCATGCTATTGGTTGATTTGCATTTGAAGAATCAAATCAGCCAATAGGAATCCAAAGTACACCATTTTAAAACGGGTACCTTACATTCAACTTCAGTGTACAGAGGTGACCGCATGAAAAAGATGCTCCATGCAGGATGTCATCGCCGGTCCAGTAAAGCTCTGCGCCACCAGGTTGAAGAAAGAGTACGCCCCCGCGATGGATGAAGATGTCGCTGCCTGGATGAAGACTTCTCGCGGCCTGGATGGAGATGGATGTCCGGACTTCAGGAACTGTGAGTAGATATTCTGGGGCAGAGAAAAAGAGCTGAATGCCCTTTTAAGGGCCATGCCAATACAAATGCCCCTTTAGGGGCAATGGGTAGCTTAGGTTTTTCTTAGAGTTAGGTTTTTTTTTGAGGGGTTGGTTGGGTGGTGGGTTTTAGTGTTGGGGGGACTTTGTATTTTTTTTACAGGTAAAAGAGCTGTTTAACTTAGGGCAATGCCCTACAAAAGGCCCTTTTAAGGGATATTGGTAGCTTATTGTAGGTTAGGGGGTGTTTTTATTTTGGGGGGGCTTTTTTATTCTTATAGGGCTATTAGATTAGTTGTAATTGTTTTTATTTTTGATAATTTCGTTTATTATTCTTTGTAATCTTATTAGTGTTTTTTATAAACTTAGAGTTTTTTTATTTTTTGTAATTTAGTGTTTATTATTTTTTTGTAATTTTAGATTTTTTAAAATTTTTTCCTAGTGTTAGATTTTTTTAAATTTGTAATTTAGATTTTTTAATTGGTAGGTTTTTTAATTTTATTAGAATAGATATATTAGGTTAATTTATAGTTTAAACCTAGTTTTTTTATTTCACAGGTAAGTTTTTATTTATTTTAAGATAGTTATATTTTAATTTAAAGTTAGGGGGATGTTAGGTTTAGGGGTTAATAGTTTAATTTATTTTTTTGGCGATGTTGGGGGGGCTGGCAGTTTAGGTGTTAATATGTTTATTTAGGTGTTGGCGATGTCGGGAAGTGGTGGATTAGGGGTTAATAACTATTATTAGTGTCGGGGAGCGGCGGAATAGGGGTTTCATAATTAGATTAAGTGTCTGCGATATCGGGTAACGGCGGATTAGAGGTTAATAACTTTTATTAGTGTTGGCGATGTCAGGGAGTGGCGGATTAGGGGTTAATAACTTTTATTAGTGTCAGCGATATCGGGGAGCGGCAGATTAGGGGTTAATAACTTTTATTAGTGTCAGCGATGTCGGTGAGCGGTGGATTATAGGTGTTTAGACTAGGGGTTTATGTTAGGGTGTTTAAATGTTACTTTATTTTCCCCATAGACATCAATGGGGTTGCATTACGGCGATGGCCATTCCGCACTTCAGGTGTTAATTTTTTTTCTAACACTTTGATTTCTATGGGGAAAAGCGTGCAAGAGCACGTCAAATAAGCCCTTGGCTTTTGTGCCATATGGAGCTTAACGTACCATAACACACAGCACAAGGAGGCTTTTCAGTAACTCGTAATGGCAGCGCTATGGAGAGTGCAATAACACTTTTTTTTTTTTGGCGTTAGTTTTGCACCCTGTTTAGTGCAAAACTAGTAATCTAGGTGATAGTTAGCAAATTACTCTAGTGTTATATTAAACAGAACAATATTGCTAAAATTTCGACAAAGGTGTAACAAGTTTATAAATGACACCTAAAACAGGACATGAAGAAATGGAATAAGTGCTACCTGACTATGGGCTAGATTAAAAGTTGAGCGTTATTTTGCGCTTCCGCTAGAGTGTTAATTACGCTAGAATTAAAAATTTTCTCTAGACGGTTTGCACTTGTATTATGAGTCAGAAGTTAACTGTTTTCGCTATAGTGGTAACCCAACTAGAGCAAAAATCCAAAGTTAGAATATTGCGTGCGTGTTTACCTATTCCCCCATAGAAATCAATGGAGAAAAAAAAGTGGAAAAAAACCCACTCTCGCACAAATGCGATCACATATTCTCATTTGCGTTAACCCGTCATGAGAATATGATTTCATATTCCAATGTTCTTTACATTCTTTAAATAAATATTTCTACATATTTCCGGCATATTGTACAATATATATTTATACCTATATATAATAAATTATTATTATATAGAGGTATAGATATATATAGGAATCCACAGAGTACCTGCACAACGGAGAGCAACGAATCCTTCGTCTGTTGTTGAAAGTGTAACCGGCTCACTGACAGGGGAGGGCGGGAAATTCAAAATCCCTTAGAGAAGGGCAATGGCAGCCAGTGGTTCAGCGTGTCTGTCCTGCACGCAAAAATTATCCAGAGTCCAAAACGAAAACCACAAAAGCGCTCAGAGTCCTTGCATATGAGTTAAAACACCTTCTTTATTAATACATTTAAAATCAAAAAAGTGTCCTCAATAGGACTAGTCCAAATGATACTTTGCAGGCGCACAGAGAGCATACATGTTTCGTGCTTAGATAGCACTTGTTCACTGCTTACCTGTGCACCTGCAAAGGCCTGCCTTTTAATCACAGGATTTAAAGTGATACATCACATAGTATTCTACAACATGAAACTGTATTATATATATGCATGTCATTTTAGACAAATCACACAGATACATGTGAACAGAAACAAATAAACAGTATACATTATTACATTAATGTTACGTTTTTTTTTAAATTTTAAAACTGATTTTATATGTAACAAAAAATAGTGAATATTTTTTTAGGGAGATTTGAGATAGATGTCAAAAATCTAGTTTTACCAATGTCTAATGTTATTATCTATTATCAAAGAACACTAATACTATAATATATACGGCTCCTAGGGGAGGGAAGTTAATAAAAGACTTTAATTTTTTAAATTAAGTGCTTGTCTACAATAGACATTATGGAACACAGTAATGAACAGTCATATGTTTTGGGAGACTTTGAAAATGATGATGAAAACATGTATGACCATATAGTACATACCCTGGATAGTCTGTTTTTTTATATTGATTCATTACGCAAGAGAGATATCAAACTGGATCTAGATATCAAGGCCTTTAAGATATATCTCCAAGAAAAGCGTATACCCAGAGGTTTGAGAATCAAGAAATTTCCCTCTTTTTTAGTGAATGATCAAGAATTTATAAAAAAATGGAATACTATTCTGGATACCTGTTCCTTTGCTTTAATCAGTCTTCTGATTGAATACAAAAACCAGCAAAGAAAAGATATATTGAGAGAGGTAAAAGAGATACAAGAAAATCTGAAAAGTTATCAGGATGATGTGGACTTTAAGAAATATGATATTCAGTTTGAAAAAAATATGAATATGTTCAAACAAGAACTCTGGCAGTTCAAATCTAGAAAAATGGTAAGAGACAAAAAGGACTATGAATCCAGACAAGTGTATAGATGGAGTGAAGATGAAAACACCAAACCCAGGTTCTTTAAATGTCACTACAAAAATAAAAAAACAGACAAGAAAGAAAAATCAGTAACTTTCTCAGACACAGAATATGAGTTTGACTCCTCAGATGGTGATATAGCAGAAGAAACAGAGATACCAAATGTCCTGAGAACAACTGATACAGAAGCTGAGTCTGCATCCATCTCCCAGGTCTCAAAAAACGAGAGGGACAAACTTCAAACCCCAGTAAGAAGAAAAAAACCCACAGGGGCACTAGAGGAAAAGGAAGAGGTACTACATATGCCCACTCAAGTACAGAACAAGACCAAGAGAGGAGGTCTGTGCAAGAACTACACGACCAGATCACAAAAGACTCAGAAGAAATACGCGTGAATTCAGATGTAATTAATCTGTCTTCTAAAAATTTGACTGATCAAGAAATATCAGTCTTATCAAAAGGACTTAACTTTGTTCCTACATGCCATTTTAATATGTTTGATACCATCTTAGACATTAATAGATTTGTCCGTAAGATTACACTACGTAGGCATTTTTATTCTGCCATAGATGAAGAACAACCACATAATACTGATTTCAATGAGGTCCCTTGCACTACAAACCGACTAGAAACAGACAACTTACAATTTGCAGATTGGTGTAGCATATATGATCTTGAGAAACTAGAGCAAGATAACCAGAGAGAAAAGCTAGGTTTACCCAATGATAAAAATATTTCTCTTAAGCATATAAAAAATAAAAGTTCTTTCTATCCTACTCAAATGAGACCTAAAGTCCTAGACATATTTCAAAAAACCATCGAAGACAAATTAAGAACTTTAGATAAAAATAACAGAGATAAAACTAAACAAAAGTACAGAAATAAACCCAATTTGACACATGCAGAGAAAGAAGCTTTACACACATTAACTAGCAATGAAGAACTAATCATAAGGCAGTCAGATAAAGGTGGGAATGTGGTTGTGTTAAACAGAACAGATTATGTAGCTGAAGCATCCAGACAACTTAATGAAAGGGAAGTATAAGAAAAATTAAAAGAAAACCCCACTAAGAAATTTAAGGAAAAACTTATGGAGTTAGTTTATTATGCGAGGCAACATAATATCATTACTCAATCTACACAAGAAGCCTTGGTTGTGGAATTTCCGGTCACTCCAATTTTCCATTACTTTCCAAAGATTCACAAAGATCCTATTTCACCTCCTGGAAGGCCAATTATCGCTGGCATTGACTCTTTGAATGAGTCACTCTCTGAGCTAGTTGATTCCTTCCTGCAACCACTAGTAAGAAATTTACCTAGCTACATTCAAGATTCTACAGCTTTATTAAAAAAATTACATATTACACACTGGAAATCATCTTACAAATTAGTTGTTGCAGATGTATCATCTTTATATACCTCAATTTTACATGAAAAGGGTTTAACAGCAATAGAATTTTTCTTGGACAACTATAGCAATTATGAGGCAGTAACTAAAGTTTTCCTCATTAATGCTATAGAGTATCTGCTAACACACAACTTTTTCAAATTTGGTAGTACTTTCTATCTCCAGAAACGTGGAACAGCTATGGGGGCTAAGTTTGCCCCCTCGTACGCCAACCTTTTTATGGGTTGGTGGGAGCTGTTCCACGTTTTTGGAGATAGAAATCCCTACAAACAACATATTGTATCATTTTTTAGATACATAGATGATCTATTGTTTATATTTGATGGCGATGACTTAGAAGTAAAAAACTTTTGCCAATATCTTAACCACAATGAATGTGGTATTAAATTTACGAGTGATTACAGTACTACTAATGTTAATTTTTTAGATCTTAATATCTATACTGATGAGAATACAAACAAGTTAAAAACTACCTTATTTAGGAAACCTACTGCAGGAAATACCACTTTGAAATATGATTCTTGTCACCCAAAACATGTCATTGAAGCTATCCCTAAGGGGGAGCTAATTAGACTAAAACGTAACTGCACTGATGAAAAAGAGTATCAAAAACATGCTATGATTACTCTAGATAGACTAAAAGAGAGGGGCTTTAATGATGAGGTATTAAATAAAGCAAAAAACAACGTGGATAATATACCCAGAGAGCAACTTCTAAGTACTCACAAAAAGAGAAATACTGATAAAAACCACAATAAACTAAAATTTATTACCAGCTATAGTCTGGAATACAATAAAATCTGCAATATAGTACGTGACTCTATACCAATACTATATTCTGACCCCACTCTTAAAGAGATCATGAAGGGAGGCTGCAATTACATATCTAAAAGAGGAAAAACTTTGTCAAATTACTTGTCACCGTCAGAATTAAAACCCCTAACTAACAAGAATTGGCTACAAAGAAAGAAAGGGTTTTTTAAGTGCAGGAGACCTATATGTAGGACATGTAACTTCGTTAAAGAAGGAGATGTATGTTTATCAACAATAACGAACAAAGAACATAAAATTAAATATGCTATCAATTGCTCAACTACACATGTAATATATCTCTTAACATGTAAAATCTGTTTTAAGCAATATACAGGAAAAACTACAAGACCACTCAAAGAGAGATTTCTTGAGCACCTCCGCAGTATAGAAGATGAAAACTCAGACACACCAGTAGCGAGACATTTTAAACAAAATCATAATGCAGATGTTAATGCCCTAATGGTGCAGGGCATAGATTTTGCACCAGTTTGGAGTAGAGGATGAAATAGGGAAATGATCCTAGATAAGAGAGAGATCTTTTGGATACTAACTTTACAAACTAGCTACCCTTCTGGCATAAATAAAAGGAGAGACTTAGATCTATTTGTATAAATCTCTTTTATACTACCTAAGAAAAATATAGCTTTCTATCTTTCTAAACTAAAAACATAATTGTGATTAGAACATAGGTACATATCATCATCCTTAGATAATAACATTAGACATTGGTAAAACTAGATTTTTGACATCTATCTCAAATCTCCCTAAAAAAATATTCACTATTTTTTGTTACATATAAAATCAGTTTTAAAATTTTTAAAAAAACGTAACATTAATGTAATAATGTATACTGTTTATTTGTTTCTGTTCACATGTATCTGTGTGATTTGTCTAAAATGACATGCATATATATAATACAGTTTCATGTTGTAGAATACTATGTGATGTATCACTTTAAATCCTGTGATTAAAAGGCAGGCCTTTGCAGGTGCACAGGTAAGCAGTGAACAAGTGCTATCTAAGCACGAAACATGTATGCTCTCTGTGCGCCTGCAAAGTATCATTTGGACTAGTCCTATTGAGGACACTTTTTTGATTTTAAATGTATTAATAAAGAAGGTGTTTTAACTCATATGCAAGGACTCTGAGCGCTTTTGTGGTTTTCGTTTTGGACTATAGATATATATAGATAGATAGATATAGGAATATCTATTTATAAATACTTAGAAAATATTCTGCTATGTACAGAACATTGTAATGTCAAATATTTACAGACCATATAGTTAAAACCTGTATTAAAAATTAATATTTCATGTACTTAACGGCAAAGGACTCCAATGCACGTACAGTATATATATATATATATATATATATATATATAAAATAAAATAGAATAAAACTCAGTCCCATTGTCACCAGTGTTACAGAGAATAACAAAGGCAAATAGTAATTCAAACAGATGGTCAAAATCAAATGCCACGGTCAGCTCTTCATAGGACACTGTATAAAGCTGAAATAGATAAAGAAAAAAGAAGGCGCTCCAATGGCATAGTATCTTTGAGTTCAGGCCCCTTAGCACAGGTCACCCTTATGCAGGATACTTACAACATTTTTTTAGCATTTATCTCAAACTGCTATTGTAGCAGTCTGGGTCCTCAAGAGGCCCCCAGCTAGCTCACCTCTAGTCACCAATGAATAATTGCTTGAATAAGATTGGAATCCCCCTAAATCACCATACAGGATAACTTGGAAATAAAATGTAATAAAAGTGTAAAATACACAATTAAAATAATTGCCGGATGCGTTTCGCAAGAAAAAGATGCTTCCTCAATTGCTGCTTGAGGAAGCAAGTTGTTCTTGTAAAACATGTCCGGCAATTAGTTTAATTGTGTATTTTACACTTTTATTAATTTTTATTTATATCCAAACACCAGTACCACAGTGCACGCTGCAAGGGAGACTGCGATCTCACAATCAGTAAAACATCACATAAAAGCAGCAGCACTGAAGTTAATCACGTTTATTGGCACCAAAAAATGCCTACAGCATTTCAGTGCTGCCAATAATGATAGCTGACTGGACACGCCCCACATATTGTCCTTTTAAGTATATTAAAAGTTTAATCCACTTCTTGTCACCTTGTATTTAGGATTTGGTTACTCTTTGGGGAATATAATGAAGGGCTAGATTACAAGTTGAGCACAGAATAGTGCTTGCCAGTGCACGCAAATGTGGGCTGTTTTTACAGGTGAGGTGCAATGGGAATGCGACTTCGCATTTGCATTGCACAGAAGCATTGTTCTCATGAGTTTATGCTTCCATAGGCTTGAGAACTAGCGCAGAGAAGGGGGTAAGTCACGCAGTGATGGGCAGCAAATATACATTTATATGTGTATGAATATATTTATACACATTAACACATAATTATGTATGTATATAAGCATATACTGTACATAGAACACACAGTCCCCATAGATTGCAATGTAAAGGCACATTTGGGGGGGGGGGGGGGCAATTGTGGCACATTTAAAAAAAAAAAATAACCAGAGGTCTGACCTCTCGTTATTTTTTTTTAGCGCTAATTTAACTTGTAATGGCTGGTTACTTATTGCGTGGCTGTAAACGGGCGAATTTCTCAGTTTGCACACTTGCAATAAATTAGTGCTCCACTTGTAATCTAGCCCTAACTTTGGAATTCAGGAATAATATTAAATTATATGTAGACAGACAGTCAGATAGACATAAAAACAGACAGACAAACGGATAGGTCCTGATATTCAAAAGCTCACCAGCATTGAGAGAAATCAGGCAAAGAGTTTGGCCAGAGTAAAAAGTTGCACTAAACTACACAAATAACCCCTAAACTGCCATATAGCCCATCACAAAGTACCCCACTACACTAATAACCCCTAAACCACCATACCCCCACATCCCAAAGTACCTGCTACACTATTAATTCCTAAACTGCCACAACGCCCATTGCAAAGTACCCACTAACCTCTTACACCCCTAACCAGCTGACACTCCCTAAGTAAGTTACAAAAAACCCAACCTAACATTACATAAAAATGCTAGCATTACATAAACAAAAACTACCATTACAGACATAAAAACCTATTATAAAAAAACAAAAAAATACCAAAAATAAAAAACCCACAGTTATGCCTATTCTAAAACTGAAGCTACATTTTAAAAAAATTACCCTAAAGTGATTTAGTTCTTTTTCACCAAACAAAATACTACCCATTCTACAATACAAGTTACCCACCACCCCACAAAAAGCCTATCTTTAAAAAAAACTGCTCTAAAAATTGCTCTGAAAATTGGCATTTGTTTGGGCATTGCCCTTAGAAGGGCATTTGGTAGGGCTCCCCCAAAAAAACAAAAAAAAAAAATATTCTAAAAAAAAAACACCCAAAAAAAAAAAAAAATACCCCAAAAAAGCCTACCACAAAACCTCAAAGCTGGAACTCACCAAACTTGAATCTAGCTCCTACATGATCACCACCTGCGGTGCTCCTCTACTATCCCAGTGGTGGTGGTCTTCTATCTTCATCGCAACAGCTGTGATCTTTTATGTTTATTATTACGTTTAGGGCAGATAATGCTATACTGGAATTGTGCAGATTATGATTTGCAGCACTTTAGTTGTAAATGTTAAATATCAAAACTACAAAGAGGACTATTCTGTCTGTCTATCATCTATCTATCTATCTATCTATCTATCTCTCTCTCACTATGGGCCTGATATTCAAAAGCTCGACTCTCAGGTGTGATGATCTAAGATGTCTCGTCAGTAGAGAGATGTCCCTAAAAATATGTTGGAAACACAAATTTTATTTTAAAAGATGTTTATCTCACTGTGGCCTTAATTATGTGTGGAGCTTTATTTCTCGCTCCCACCAGTGTCCTAATTACACTCGACTTTGGCTTGTTGCATACTTCGGGTAGCGTGTGTATTACAAGTTCAAAGTAAACATTTTTGCATGCGCACTAACCCAACATGAACTGAAGTTAGAATATTATAACAGCATTAACGTATTCCCATATAGACTTCAATGAAGCACGAAAAGTGGAAAAAATGCCCCTTCTCTAATAACCCCTAAACTGCCACATAGCCCATCACAAAGTACCCCACTACACTATTGACTACTAAACCACCACACCCCTATATCCCAAAGTACCCCTCTATGTCAATAACCCCTAAACCACCACACCCCCACATAGCATAGTACCCCTCTACACTATTAACTCCTAAACCGCCACACCCAGACATAAAAAAGTCTATACTTACTTGTTTATCTATCTATGCCCAATCATGTATCTTTCTGTTGTGATCTGATGTCAGATGTTTAGTCAGGCAACATGATGTAAGTGGGATAAGGAAATTGCTACTGCATATTTACTTTCTGAAGTTGAATGCTTGGGCATGTAGATGGCATAGAAGTGTATGCAACTAGTGGTAAATCTAATGTATTGGCATGTAGCTGGCATTAAAAGGTTTAGAAAAGGAGCATGAATCTGGAAGGGAGTCTGATGTGGTCACATGCATACAGGGTATGTAGGTGTTAAGCATGTGGTCTAAAATCTAGTGTGCCTATACGGAAAGAATAAACAGTATACAGGAGGCATAATTATAGTTTGGGGACTGATGTTGCCATATAGATATTATGAAGGGTATGGAACATGAAGGGGTAGGATTCTGATCAATGATCTGGTATAGTCAAATACCCTAAATAAATGTCAGTAGACAGCCATATACCTATATGAGGTCTAATGTAGATATATGACTGACATAAAAGGAAACATGGTTTGATGTGGTCATATGCTAGCATAAAAGGGGACAGGGTGCAATGGGTCTAGTCTAGGGCCAAAGTCTTTTTTTTTATAGGGTTGAGTGGGATAGAGGAGGTACATAAAGATACAATAGAGGTTGTATATAAATACACACCTGTTGTGTTGTCAGTCTATTCAAATGTCCAGATCACTTATTGGTTACTTGGATTACCAATTTCCCTTATCTATGTCATATGTTGGCAAGGCAAGTAACACAACAGATGGTAATCCTTGAAAAAGCCGCTATGTCAGAGAAACTACGTTGTATTGCTCATGCCAGTTCCAAGATCGGTTAAGTGTGCTGTTTGTATTTGTTGCAGCTTTTCTGTAGAACTTGCTTTAGAGTGTACTAGTTTCATTGTGCCTTGTATATGTTGATGTACCCTTGTTTTTAAACAATAAATTGTTTTTACAATGAGTTGATGTCCTTGGTCTTTTCCACAGAATCTATTGGTTTAACCACACACTGCCATAACTGAGAGCTCAGTTATACCTCTATCCCACGTGCATACGTTTCTCTCCCATCCTGGTATGATTTACTCCACACAGAGCTTTATTATATAATATTTATTTTTCTCTAAGGTCTGCAGCCCAGCACAGGAGCAGAATATAACAGTTTAAAGGACTATGTCCTTTCAAGTACTTAGCACATTGGAGTGTGTCAAACCTTTTTTTCTGACACAGTGTTAGCACTAATATATATTGGCCTAGATTACGAGTTGTGTGTTAGGGTTAAAAAGCAGCGTTGGCCGGTCCTAACGCTGCTTTTTAACGCCTGCTGGTATTACGAGTCTTGAAGTTACAGGTGTACCGCTCACTTTTTTGTCCAGACTCGGAAATACCGCAAATTCACTTACGTCAATTGCGTATCCTATATTTTCAATGGGACTTGCATAGTGCCGGTATTACAAGTCTGACCAAAAGTGAGCGGTAGACCCTCTCCTGTCAAGACTGGTAGCTAAGAGTTTTACACTACAACGCCGTAGCATAAAACTCATAATTAAAGTGCTAAAAAGTACACTAACACCCATAAACTACCTATTAACCCCTAAACCGAGGCCCCCCCACATCGCAAACACTAAAATAAATATTTTAACCCCTAATCTGCCGAACCGGACATCGCCACCACTATAATAAATATATTAACCCCTAAACCGCCACACTCCCGCATCACAAACACTAGTTAAATATTATTAACCCTTAATCTGCCGTCCCTAACATCGCCGCCGCCTACCTACATTTATTAACCTCCAATCTGCCGCCCCCAACGTCGCCGCCACTATATTAAATGTATTAACCCCTAAACCTAAGTCTAACCCTAACCCCCCCAACTTAAATATAATTACAATAAATCTAAATAAAATTACTACAATTAACTAAATAATTCCTATTTAAAACTAAATACTTACCTATAAAATAAACCCTAAGCTAGCTACAATATAACTAATACATTCTAGCTAGCTTAGGGTTTATTTTTACTTTACAGGCAACTTTGTATTTATTTAATAACTACATAGTTAAAATAAATACAAATTTACCTGTAAAATAAAACCTAACCTAAGTTACAATTACACCTAACACTAAACTATAATTAAATAAATTAACTAAATGAAATACAATTAATTACAATTAAATAAAATTATCTAAAGTACGAAAAAAACACTAAATTACAGAAAATAATAAAGAAATTACAAGATTTTTAAACTAATTATACCTACTCTAATCCCCCTAACAAAATAAAAAAGCCCCCCAAAATAAAAAAAGTCCTACCCTACACTAAATTACAAATAGCCCTTAAAAGGGCCTTTTGCGGGGCATTGCCCCAAAGTAATCAGCTCTTTTACCTGTAAAAAAAAATACCCCCCCAACATTAAAACCCACCACCCACACAACCAACCCTACTCTAAAACCCACCCAATCCCCCTTAAAAAAAACTAACACTAACCCCCTGAAGATCACCTTACCAGGAGACGTCTTCACACAACCCGGGCCGAAGTCTTCAACGAAGCCGGGAGAAGTCTTCATCCAACCGGGCAGAAGTGGTCCTCCAGACGGGCAGAAGTCTTCATCCAGACGGCATCTTCTATCTTCATCCATCTGGCGCGGAGCGGGTCCATCTTCAAGACATCTGATGTGGAGCATCCTCTTCTTTCTAAGGCCGACGACTGAATGAAGGTTCCTTTAAATGACGTCATCCAAGATGGCGTCCCTTCAATTTCGATTGGCTGATAGAATTCTATCAGCCAATCGGAATTAAGGTAGAAAAAACCCTATTGGCTGATGCAATCAGCCAATAGGATTGAACTGGCATTCTATTGGCTGATTGGAACAGCCAATAGAATGCCAGCTAAATCCTATTGGCTGGTTGGATCAGCCAATAGGATTGAACTTCAATCCTATTGGCTGATTGCATCAGCCAATAGGATGTTTTCTACCTTAATTCTGATTGGCTGATAGAATTCTATCAGCCAATCGGAATTGAAGGGACGCCATCTTGGATGACGTCATTTAAAGGAACCTTCATTCTGTGTTTAGCCGTCATCAGAAGAGGATGCTCCGCGTCGGATGTCTTAAAGATGGACCCGCTCCGCGCCGGATGGATGAAGATAGAAGATGCAGTCTGGATGAAGACTTCTGCCTGTCTGGAGGACCACTTCGTCCGGCTTTGATAAAGACTTCTCCCGGCTTCATTGAGGACTTCGGCCCGGTTGGGTGAAGACATCTCCCGGTAAGGTGATCTTCAGGAGGTTAGTGTTAGTTTTTTTAAGGGGGGATTGGGTGGGTTTTAGAGTAGGGTTGGTTCTGTGGGTGGTGGGTTTTAATGTTTTGGGGGTATTTTATTTTTTATTTTTTTACAGGTAAAAGAGCTGATTACTTTGGGGCAATGCCCCGCAAAAGGCCCTTTTAAGGGCTATTTGTAATTTAGTGTAGGGTAGGCCTTTTTTATTTTGGGGGGCTTTTTTATTTTGTTAGGGGGATTAGAGTAGGTGTAATTAGTTTAAAAATCTTGTAATTTCTTTATTATTTTCTGTAATTTAGTGGGGGGGGGGGTTTCGTACTTTAGATAATTTTATTTAATTGTAATTGATTGTATTTAATTTAGTTAATTTATTTAATTATAGTGTAGTGTTAGGTGTAATTGTAACTTAGGTTAGGTTTTTTTTACTGGTAAATTTGTATTTATTTTAACTATGTAGTTATTAAATAGTTAATGACTATTTAATAACTATTGTACCTAGTTAAAATAAATACAAAGTTGCCTGTAAAATAAAAATAAACCCTAAGCTAGCTACAATGTAACTATTAGTTATATTGTAGCTATCTTAGGGTTATTTTATAGGTAAGTATTTAGTTTTAAATAGGAATTATTTAGTTAATTTTAGTAATTTTATTTAGATTTATTTAAATTATATTTAAGTTAGGGTGTGTTAGGTTTAGGGTTAGACTTAGGTTTAGGGGTTAATAACTTTATTATAGTGGTGGCGACATTGTGGGCGGCAGATTAGGGGTTAATAAATGTAGTTAGGTTGCGGCGACATTGGGGGAGGCAGATTAGGGGTTAATAATATAATGTAGGTGTCGGCGATGACAGGGGCGGCAGATTAGGGGTAAATAAGTGTAAGATTAGGGATGTTTAGACTCGGGGTTCATGTTAGGGTGTTAGGTGTAAACATAAATATATTTTCCCCATAGGAATCAATGGGGCTGCGTTAGGAGCTTTACGCTGCTTTTTTGCAGGTCTTAGGTTTTTTTTCATTCGGCTCTACCCCATTGATTCCTATGGGGAAATCGTGCACAAGCACGTTCAGCCAGCTCACCGCTAACATAAGCAGCGCTGGTATTGAGGTGAGATGTGGAGCAAAATTTTGCTCCTCGCTCACTTTTTTGCGGTTAATGCCGGGTTTCTAAAAACCCGTAATACCATCGCTGTCTGTAAGTGAGCGGTGAGCATAAAATGCTCGTTAGCACAGCACAACTTCTAACGCAAAACTCGTAATCTAGGTGATTGTTTGTTTATTGTTACATTGCATTATTTTATTAGTTACACAGTGATTTTGTTTAGATTTTGTTGTAATCCCTATTATGCTATAAAATCTATCTGTGAACTTGATATCCAAAAGCTTGTCACACAAAGACTTTATTAATTACATTTTTTAGACTTTGCTTTTTAATTCTTTCAGTCCTGAATGTGGAAATTATATTGTTAATAACTATGCCATAGATTCAACAAAACCAGCTCATAAAACTAATATCTTGCAAAAAAAAAATTGTGCCAACAGCACAACTCGAAAATTGCAGAATTCATATTGGCAGTTTGTGAGTCACTCTTGATTATTGTAAGTTAAAGGGAAATGAAACCCAAAAATTTTCTTTCACGATTCAGATATTTTAAACAACTTTCCAATTTATTTCTATAATCAAATTTGCTTGAATCTCTTGATATCCTTTGTTGAAGGAGCAGCTATACACTTCTGGGAGCTAGCACAACACATCTGGTGAACCAATGAAAAGAGGTATAAATGTGCAGCCACCAATAAGCAGCTAGCTCCCAGTGATGCATTGCTGCTCCTGAGCCTTCCTAGATATGCTTTTGAACTAAGGATATAAAGAGGATGAAGCAATTAAAATAAAAGAAGTAAACTTGAAAGTTGTTTAAAATCACATGTTCTGTCTAAATTATGAAAGAAAAAAAATTGAGTTTCATGTACCTTTAAAGTGAAAGTCAATCCTTGCATTTCTGAAACGTTAGGACTGACCATTGAAACAAATAAAAGAGACTTTCATTCATGAAGTATAAAATACCTCATGTCGAAAGCTCCTTTATTTGTTTCAAGTGTTCGCCATTCTGTGCTGCTAAGGAAGCCCACGGCAGCACGCTGTTTTGCTTGAGAGGTGACGTTTTCACCTCTTTAGCCAATAGCCATGCAGGAAATCCGGCTTCTCACCCATGGGGCATTGGACTTCCTGCACGCTATTTGCTAAAAGTTGAAAACGTCACCTCTTAGCAAAACAACCGTGGGCTGCCTTATCAGCACAGAACGGTGAACGCATGAAACAAATAAAGGAGTTTTGTGCATGAAGTATGTTATGAATGAAAGTCTCTTTATTTGTTTCAATGGTCAATCCTAGCATTTCAGAAACGCTAGGACTGACTTTCACTTTAAGCATAACAGTTCAGTTCTCAGCACATGGATAATGCTACGTCTTCCTTATTTGCCCAAAAAAATTAATACAGACTACCAGGCTCCCATATTTATCTGATCTTAGAACATTTTCCTCCCTTAATTTTTACAATATGTAAAATCTTCATTTGAAACATTTAAGGTTGTACTCTTATATTCTTACGGCTAGATTTGGAGTTTTGTCGGTAACGACCCGAAAAACTAACGCCGGCTTTTTTCTGGCCGCACCATAAAAATAACTCTGGTATTGAGAGTCCACATAAAGGCTGCGTTAGGCACCAAAAAAGGAGCGTAGAGCATTTTTAACGCAGCTTCAACTCTCGATACCAGAGTTGCTTACGGACACGGCCAGCCTCAAAAACGTGCTCGTGCACGATTCCCCCATAGGAAACAATGGGGCTGTTTGAGCTGAAAAAAAACCTAACACCTGCAAAAAAGCCGCGTTCAGCTCCTAACGCAGCCCCATTGTTTGCTATGCGGTAACCCTTCCTACGTCTGCACTTAACACTCTAACATGTACCCCGAGTCTAAACACCCCTAACCTTACACTTATTAACCCCTAATCTGCCGCCCCCGCTATTGCTGACACCTGCATATTATTTTTAACCCCTAATCTGCCGCTCCGTAAACCGCCGCTACTTACATTATCCCTATGTACCCCTAATCTGCTGCCCTAACATCGCCGACCCCTATATTATATTTATTAACCCCTAATCTGCCCCCCACAACGTCGCCTCCACCTGCCTACACTTTTTAACCCCTAATCTGCCGACCGGACCTGAGCGCTACTATAATAAAGTTATTAACCCCTAATCCGCCTCACTAACCCTATAATAAATAGTATTAACCCCTAATCTGCCCTCCCTAACATCGCCGACACCTAACTTCAATTATTAACCCCTAATCTGCCGACCGGAGCTCACAGCTATTCTAATAAATGTATTAACCCCTAAAGCTAAATCTAACCCTAACACTAACACCCCCCTAACTTAAATATAATTTAAATCTAACGAAATTAATTATCTCTTATTAAATAAATTATTCCTATTTAAAGCTAAATACTTACCTGTAAAATAAATCCTAATATAGCTACAATATAAATTATAATTATATTATAGCTATTTTAGGATTAATATTTATTTTACAGGTAACTTTGTATTTATTTTAACCAGGTACAATAGCTATTAAATAGTTAAGAACTATTTAATAGCTAAAATAGTTAAAATAATTACAAATTTACCTGTAAAAGAAATCCTAACCTAAGTTACAATTAAACCTAACACTATACTATCAATAAATTAATTAAATAAACTACCTACAATTACCTACAATTAACCTAACACTACACTATCAATAAATTAATTAAATACAATTGCTACAAATAAATACAATTAAATAAACTTGCTAAAGTACAAAAAATAAAAAAGAACTAAGTTACAAAAAATAAAAAAATATTTACAAACATAAGAAAAATATTACAACAATTTTAAACTAATTACACCTACTCTAAGCCCCCTAATAAAATAACAAAGCCCCCCAAAATAAAAAAATGCCCTACCCTATTCTAAATAACTAAAGTTCAAAGCTCTTTTACCTTACCAGCCCTGAACAGGGCCCTTTGCGGGGCATGCCCCAAGAAGTTCAGCTCTTTTGCCTGTAAAAGAAAAAATACAATACCCAAGCCCCCCAACATTACAACCCACCACCCACATACCCCTAATCTAACCCAAACCCCCCTTAAATAAACCTAACACTAAGCCCCTGAAGATCTTCCTACCTTATCTTCACCATACCAGGTTCACCGATCCGTCCTGAAGAGCTCCTCCGATGTCCTGATCCAAGCCCAAGCGGGGGGCTGAAGAGGTCCATGATCCGGCTGAAGTCTTCATCCAAGCGGGAGCTGAAGAGGTCCATGATCCGGATGAAGTCTTCTATCAACGGCATCTTCAATCTTCTTTCTTCCGGATCCATCTTGCAGACCTCCGACGCGGAACATCCTGCTGGACCAACGGACTAAAGACGAATGACGGTTCCTTTAAGGGACGTCATCCAAGATGGCGTCCCTCGAATTCCGATTGGCTGATAGGATTCTATCAGCCAATCGGAATTGAGGTAGGAATATTCTGATTGGCTGATGGAATCAGCCAATCAGATTCAAGTTCAATCCGATTGGCTGATTCAATCAGCCAATCAGATTGAGCTCGCAATCTATTGGCTGTTCCGATCAGCCAATAGAATGTGAGCTCAATCTGATTGGCTGATTGGATCAGCCAATCGGATTGAACTTGATTCTGATTGGCTGATTCCATCAGCCAATCAGAATATTCCTACCTTAATTCCGATTGGCTGATAGAATCCTATCAGCCAATCGGAATTCGAGGGACGCCATCTTGGATGACGTCCCTTAAAGGAACCGTCATTCGTCTTTAGTCCGTCGGCCCAGCAGGATGTTCCGCGTCGGAGGTCTGCAAGATGGATCCGGAAGAAAGAAGATTGAAGATGCCGTTGATAGAAGACTTCATCCAGATCATGGACCTCTTCAGCTCCCGCTTGGATGAAGACTTCAGCCGGATCATGGACCTCTTCAGCCCCCCGCTTGGGCTTGGATCAGGACATCGGAGGAGCTCTTCTGGACAGATCGTTGAACCCGGTGAGGTGAAGATAAGGTAGGAAGATCTTCAGGGGCTTAGTGTTAGGTTTATTTAAGGGGGGTTTGGGTTAGATTAGGGGTATGTGGGTGGTGGGTTGTAATGTTGGGGGGCTTGGGTATTGTATTTTTTCTTTTTACAGGCAAAAGAGCTGAACTTCTTGGGGCATGCCCCGCAAAGGGCCCTGTTCAGGGCTGGTAAGGTAAAAGAGCTTTGAACTTTAGTAATTTAGAATAGGGTAGGGCATTTTTTTATTTTGGGGGGCTTTGTTATTTTATTAGGGGGCTTAGAGTAGGTGTAATTAGTTTAAAATTGTTGTAATATTTTTCTTATGTTTGTAAATATTTTTTTATTTTTTGTAACTTAGTTCTTTTTTATTTTTTGTACTTTAGCAAGTTTATTTAATTGTATTTATTTGTAGCAATTGTATTTAATTAATTTATTGATAGTGTAGTGTTAGGTTAATTGTAGGTAATTGTAGGTAGTTTATTTAATTAATTTATTGATAGTATAGTGTTAGGTTTAATTGTAACTTAGGTTAGGATTTCTTTTACAGGTAAATTTGTAATTATTTTAACTATTTTAGCTATTAAATAGTTCTTAACTATTTAATAGCTATTGTACCTGGTTAAAATAAATACAAAGTTACCTGTAAAATAAATATTAATCCTAAAATAGCTATAATATAATTATAATTTATATTGTAGCTATATTAGGATTTATTATACAGGTAAGTATTTAGCTTTAAATAGGAATAATTTATTTAATAAGAGATAATTAATTTCGTTAGATTTAAATTATATTTAAGTTAGGGGGGTGTTAGTGTTAGGGTTAGACTTAGCTTTAGGGGTTAATACATTTATTAGAATAGCGGTGAGCTCCGGTCGTCAGATTAGGGGTTAATAATTGAAGTTAGGTGTCGGCGATTTTAGGGAGGGCAGATTAGGGGTTAATACTATTTATTATAGGGTTAGTGAGGCGGATTAGGGGTTAATAACTTTATTATAGTAGCGCTCAGGTCCGCTTGGCAGATTAGGGGTTAATAAGTGTAGGCAGGTGGAGGCGACGTTGAGGGGGGCAGATTAGGAGTTAATAAATATAATATAGGGGTCGGCGGTGTTAGGGGCAGCAGATTAGGGGTACATAAGGATAACGTAGGTAGCGGCGCTTTGCGGTCGGCAGATTAGGGGTTAATAAGTGTAGGTAGGTGGAGGCGACGTTGTGGGGGGCAGGTTAGGGGTTAATAAATATAATACAGGGGTCGGCGGTGTTAGGGGCAGCAGATTAGGGGTACATAAGGATAACGTAGGTGGCGGTCGGCAGATTAGGGGTTAAAAAAAATTATTCGAGTGTCGGCGATGTGGGGGGACCTCGGTTTAGGGGTACATAGGTAGTTTATGGGTGTTAGTGTACTTTAGAGTACAGTAGTTAAGAGCTTTATAAACCGGCGTTAGCCCAGAAAGCTCTTAACTACTGACTTTTTTCCTGCGGCTGGAGTTTTGTCGTTAGATGTCTAACGCTCACTTCAGAAACGACTCTAAATACCGGAGTTAGAAAGATCCCATTGAAAAGATAGGATACGCAATTGACGTAAGGGGATCTGCGGTATGGAAAAGTCGCGGCTGAAAAGTGAGCGTTAGACCCTATTTTGAGTGACTCCAAATACCGGCGGTAGCCTAAAACCAGCGTTAGGAGCCTCTAACGTTGGTTTTCATGGCTAACGCCAAACTCCAAATCTAGGCCTTATTTAGTTAATAATTTTGATGTATCTGACGATTTTGGATTTGCAGAAAGTTGGTGAATGTATTAAAGCAGTGTTTCCCAAACCCTGATGCCCGATCCGATATGCAGCGTCGCCCGCAAAAGCTGGCTACGCCAAATTTTGCATGGGTTTGGTATCCTATATATGGCATAACTTAGAAGTTACGTATATTTCAGCCTTTGCCCGTAGTTTTTTGACCCATAGACTGACATACAAAACAGGCGCAATTTGGTATCCAATATACAGCGTAAGGACTTACGCGTGCAGAATTCAGAAAATCTACTCCATTCTCATCTCGCCACAAATTGCAGGCGCAGCAACCCTTGCACTGACTTAGAAACCAACGTAACTCTCTGAAGGCCTAAGAAATGCATGCTTAACAACATACATATCAGCAGCTTGATCACAAATAGTTAACCTCTTCAAAGCATTTATTATTTATTACTCCTCATTGATAACAGGAACATGTAAATATCCATTAAAATAATATAAATATTTTTCAGGGGGAAAACAAATTAATGTAATCCCCCAAATTCTTTTTTTTTTTTTTTTAAATATAATTTTTATTGAGGTTTAAATTTAAAAAAAAAAAAAAAAAAAAAAAAAACAGAAAGGAAAAAAAGAAACATGAGAAAGAAGCAGCATACAATTATAAAGCATAATAATACAACAGACAAAATATTCACCACAGAGCCCTCAATATATAGAAAAACATACTATCAATACTGATACCTTTTGATTCTAACTCTGTGGGGAGCCTAAACCTAAATTAGCAATAGCTTGCGCTAGTAAAACTTTTCAGATATACTTGCATGCTTCTCATGTAAAAAAACGAGCGATATCTACAGAAGGGAGGGAAAAAAAATAAAAAATTAACTCCCATGCTCTCTCCCCATCCTCAAAAGAGGTGTTGCCTCCAGAATTCAGGGTATCTGTCTGATAATATTAATTGTAGGAAGTCTTAAGTGACTTACGGAAGTATCCTAACAGCTGTAGCTGAACCTCTCTGGGCTGACCCAAAATTACTTTATCCCATTTTAGTAGGTAATTTTTTAGTTTTTTTTCTTCAAATATTAGTGGATCATATTGTTCTAACACCATTTGGTGTTGGATATTACATATAACAGACGCTATAGTGGGCACATTCTTGTCCTTCCACACTTTTAGAATAATTTGTCTAACTAATAAGATTACAGTATTAATCAAAGATTTATTCTGGGTCTGGTCATGGACCAGGAAGAAAATAAATAGCGGGCTAAGCAATACCTTAGCCGGCAAAAATCTGTTTAGCCACTATTCCACTTGTTTCCATAGTTTAATAGTTTTTGGACATGCATAAAAACATGGAATAGATCAGCCAAGGGAAAATTGCATCTATAACAGGCCATATCCCCTTTCCATTTGCCCATTCTACTAGGGGTCAGATAAGCTCTATTAAGGAGTTTCAAATGTGATTCTCTTATTGCCATGTTATTTGAGAACTTTTTTACCCTATTAAAGCTCATTTGAAAGTATTCTAAGTCGATTTCAGGGAAATCTAGTTTCCAAATACATAGAAGACTATCTACCCTTGCCTCTGCATCCTTAAGTGTTAGTAATCTGTAAATGGGTGAGATGGAGTGATCGCCTCTAGAGAATCTACTAATAATAGTATCCAATGGACCCAGTATCCAAAAATCTCCTTCTGGCACTTTCTGATTGTAGAAAAAGTGTCTGGTCTGTAGATATGCAAAAAATGATCTCCTATCTAAATTGAACTCTCTACTTAAGGATTCGAATGTTTTTATATGGTTGGAGACCGGATCTACCATCTGGATCAAGAAGTTCAAATTATTTGCTGACCATTTTCTAAAGGCAGAAAATGTTCAGCCACTTTCAAATTCCGGATATCCTCTAATACAGTGATTTGTAACCTTTTTTTTGCCGTGGCACACTTTTTTACATTAAAAAATCCTGTGGCACACCACCATCCCAAAATTTAAAAAAAAAAATCACACATTGTAGCCTAATACAGTATATATATATATATATATATATATATATATATATATATATATATATATATATATACATACATACTGTTACTGTATGTATTGTGCTGTTATGCCATGCCTCCTACAAACTACCCCTGCACTGGAAGTAAAAAAACAAGCAAAGTTTAAAAAATATGTCACACTGTTGTCAGTCTGCCGTGGCACACCTGAGGATCTCTCACGGCACACTAGTGTGCCACGGCACACTGGTTGAAAAACACTGCTCTAATAGGCAAATATCTGGAGAGTGTATGATTTATCTCCAATGACTTAAAAATCTTTTGCCATGCTATAATTACATTGTGAATTGTATATTTTTTTTTTTTTTTTTTTAAACTTTTATTTATACCACATGAGGGAGAAGTAGGCAAAAAAATGGAAAAACAATAACAGCATTGAAATGCAGTACATACAAAGAAAGTAAGTACATCACAACCCATACAGGGCTTAGACCCCGGCAACATATAAAGAAGTTCCTTTAAGTGTGGCTCAATAGCCCTGCATCAGGGCGTCTTAAAAGTCAAAGTTCATGCCTCCTCTCCTCACCTTTTTCCTCTTTTCCTTTAAATATTTTCAATAAACAACAACAATAAACAAGAGAAAGAAAAAAAAAAAAATTATAACAATCAAAGAAATAAATAAGAAAATAAAGGGAGAGGGGGGGGGAGTGCCACCAGAGACTGTGGCATCCCTTACTTACCCGGAGCTCCCCTGGACCGCCAGCCGTATCTTGGTGTACTGAGGTAGTAGGTGTGAGGGGCAGATTATGTTGGAATGTACCTGTCTATTGTGCGGCTATGTTAGAAAAACACCACTTCCCCCTAAGGTTTTCCTTCAAGATGAAATCACTGCTTCTAAACGGATATAGGACACGCTCCCTGACAGCATCTGGTAGGTGTAGTAGATATGGTTCCCATTTCTTTATATACTTAGCTATCCTTTGTTCAACGTTCCCCCTAACATCCGCTTGTTCTATGAGCATCTGGGTGTGTATCTTGGTTAGTAGCTTTTGGAAGGGTGGAGAAAGATTATCTGCCCAGTGTTGTAGGATCATTTGCAGTCAAGATAGATACAGAGACAAAAGTGTCATAGGGGCTGACAGCGTGTTCTGGAAGCAGAAACAGAACTCTTTGTGCCGAAAGGGGGACTCGAGTTTTGGTGACTTTAGAAAGCCAGTAGGTTAGTTTACCCCAGAACCACTGTAGCTTAGGGCAGTCCCAGAATAGGTGAATACAGTCAGGATTCGCATGGTTACACTTAACACATACATCTTGTGCTCCTGGGATCCATTTGGCCCTGAGAGCTGGAGTAATGTAAGCTTGTTGCAAGATTTTGGTATGTGTCTCTCTTAGGTTTGCTGATAAGGTAGTAGATCTAACTTTTGTTAAACTGTTTAGGAGCCCTTCATCATCAATCTGTATGTTTCTACATCTGGACCATTTTGATGCTAGTTTTTGGGTGGCAAGGGTGTCAAAGTGTCTTAGTACTAGGTTATATGTGTTTGCCAACCCGTAGGAACCCTGTTTAGCCAGTGAGCATAGTGCAGTCAGGTTATTGTTTTCTGTGTGTAGGAGACCATCAGTTTTTAATTGTGTGACATAGTGCCTACACTGTAAGTATGCAAATCTATGTGTGTTTGGGAGCGAGTATGTATTTTTTAAATCTTGAAAGGAGTGGATCGTAAGAGTTAGGGGGTTAAATAGTTGCCCGATTTTGGTAAGACCCTTTTCCTGCCACATCCGAAACACTTCAGTAGTGTATCCAGGCAAGAAGGAGAGATTGCCCTGGATTGGGAGGAGTTTGCTAGCAGTAAATTGTATACCCCATAACTTGCCCAGCTTGGCCCATACTCTCAATGGGTCTCTAAATAAAATATGTTGTTGGATTTTTAAGGGTAAAGAGTTAGGCCTGGCGTGTGGCAGGAAGGCTAGGTGCATTGGGTATATTATGCTAGACTCTAAGGTAGGGGTCGTAAATTGTCCATTCCCTGTCAGCCAGTCTAGTACTATTTTAGTGAGGGTCGCCCAGTTATACCAGGCAATGTTTGGAAGGCGTAATCCTCCCTTCTCATATGGCATGGCCAAGGTCATTCTATTTATTCTTTGTTTCTTACCTTGCCAGACGAATTGACCCAATGCAGATTGAAGTGTTTTAGTGTCTTTATGAGTTAGCAATAAGGGTAGCATTTGTAAGGGGTAGAGTATCTTGGGTAGAGCTATCATTTTAAAAAGATGTATTCTGCCAGTCAATGACAGTGGTAGTTCGCTCCATCCCTGCAGTGAGTCTCTAACAGTCTGAATCATCTTACCTATGTTTAGGGGATATAGTTTGGAGGGGTCGACGTGTACTTGTATACCCAGGTATTTAAACGTGCCCTCTGTCACTTTGAATCCACTGTTTAGTAGTATGTTATGTGTAGTGTTTTTAAGCCAAGTTAACTCTGATTTATCTCTATTAATTTTATAACCGGAGAATGATCCGAAGCCGTCAATAATTTCAATAAGTTTGGGTATATTGACCTCTGGGTTGCCTATAAACAAGAGGAGATCGTCAGCGTAAAGCGAAAGATGTTGTTTAATTCCGTTAATCTCTAGTCCCTCACTGTGCTGTCGAATGTAGCAAGCCAAGGGTTCTATGGCCAAGTCGAAAAGGAGGGGTGACAGGGGGCATCCCTGTCGGGTTCCCCTCTGTAGGGCAAAGGAGGGAGATAATCCACCATTGATAATCAGTGAGGCTTTGGGGGCTGAGTATAGCTTTTGGATAAGGGTAAAAAAGGCGCCCGTGACACCAAACTGTGTCATGGAGGAGTATAAATGGTCCCACTCAATTCTATCAAAAGCCTTTTCGGCGTCTAACGCCAAAAGGCAAGCATCAGGCAAGGTAGAGTCTGTGTCTGAGTGGGTACCATACCAGTAATGGGCAGTCACCGCCAATGTCTTTCTAAGATTTACTACAGAGGAGCGTCCGGTAATGAATCCCGTTTGGTCTGGATGCACCAACGCGGGTAGGACAGTAGCCAGTCTGTTAGCTAGTATGGTCGTTAGTAGTTTATAGTCGCTGTTAAGCAACGAGATGGGTCTGTAGGAAGGGGTGAGTGTGGGGTCCCTGTCTGGCTTAGGGATAATACAAATATTAGCTTCAGTAAAGCGACAGTTGGGGCAAGTGTCATGCAGTAGGTATTCTGTGTATAGGGATGCTAATATGGGGCTAACCTCCTTTTCTAGAATCTTATAATACTCTGCTGGCAGCCCATCAGGGCCTGCCGCTTTGTGTAGTTTGAGTCGTTTAATCCCCCTAGAAACTTCCTGTTGGGATATTGGGGCATTTAAATTTTCTCTCTGTTCATCTGTGAGGGAGGGGACTACAAGGTCTCTCCAGAACGCAGTTTTTCTTCCTACATCTATGTCTTGTCGGGAATATAAAGTTTGATAATATTTGACAAATTCAATCAGTATCTCTTCAGTCTGTGTTGTCAGTCCCGATGCCGTCCGAATAGCAGTAATGAATGACTTAGGGTTGTGGGCTTTGACTAAGTTGGCTAGCAATTTGCCCGCTTTGTTACCATGTCTGTAGAAGTGTCCTTGTCTGTAGACAGTGTGTCTATGGTCTTGTAGCTCTAAAAAGGTGTCTCTGGTTCTCTTTAGATCATAATATGTTTGTCTCGTTATATGGGAAGGTTTAGAAAGATAGTGGTTGTATGCTTCTGTTAGTCGCGTCAAGAGGTCACTGTCCGTCTGTCTGGAAAGTTTATTAGTATGCGCCACAAAGGCAGTAATATGGCCCCTCAGAACTGCCTTAGAGGTATGCCATAAGAGATCTAGGTTATCTAAATGTTGGTTATTATCTGAGAGATAGTGCGTCCATGCCTGTGTAAGACACTGACGAAAGCCTATATTATTATACAGGTGGGAGGGGAATCTCCATGATTTACTTGATTGGTTATGCTTTACCGGTTGCAATTTTATATGTATTGGGGCATGGTCTGATATCGTGACTTGACTTATTGTGGGGGAATGAATTTGGGGTGACAAAGCAGCCGAGGTCAGGAAGAAATCAATGCGTGATAAACCATGTGACTTAGAAATGCAGGTATAGTCTCTCTGGTCTGGATTGTGTGTTCTCCATACGTCTGTCAGGCCTAGTGTTTCCTTGAATGTGTGCATTAGTCGGGTCTCCCTTTTATATCTGGATATGTCCTTATTGGTTGTAGCCCCTAGGGAAGGGTCCCTAAATCTATCCAGTGGGAGTGTTTGTGCTAAGTTAAAATCTCCTCCAATTATTAGAAGTGAGGTGTTGTAAGTAGCTAGTTTCGCTAGTAAGCTTGTCCAGAATGTAGGGCTATATGCATTAGGGCCATAGACATTACACAGAATATAGGTAGTAGTTTGAATACGCATTGTTGTAATTAGGTATCTGCCTCCACTGTCAACCTCCGTATCTGTGAAGGAGATCGGTAGCCCCTTCCTAACCAGGACCGCCACTCCTCTTTTCCTACCCTCTGTTGGTGTGTAGAGAATTTGACCCACCCATCTAGATTTAAGTTTCTCATGTTCATTGGCAGACAGTCTAGTTTCCTGAATCAGTGCTATGTCAGACCTAAGTGTGTTGAGGTGTTGAAGTATCATGCTCCTCTTCGCTGGGGAAGTTATCCCTCCCACATTCCAAGAGGTAACCTTATAATTTATTGCCATGATGGAGTACTGATAATATGGGGCATGCTAGCCACCAATTGGGGGCTCCATAGAGTTGTCTATGGTGGATGATTGTATGTGTATGAGGTGGGTGCGGGTAATAAAACTCACTGTGGATGTTGGACCTTGTAACTGCCAGCGGCTGACGAGTCCGTAGGTACCCCGGGTTTAATCTAAGAGAGAAAGGAGGAACAGTCATTAGCAATATTTCACAAGGCATACATGATGGCAATTTATCAGTACAGTACAAGCCATATCTCCCGTGTCCCACAGGTTGGGCCGTGGTACAGGAGGTATTAGAGCCGAAAAACGAGAACATTCTTACTCTTTGGTCAACTTTATCCCCTCCGCATATGGCATATGAGGTCCAGCCGTTATAAGCGGTACAAGGAGAGGGGGGGGCATTTATGGGGGGAGTATCTCTCTTAGGTATCTGAGCATTATCCTGAGGGGTCAGATATAGTGTGATGGACGTAGGGGGGCAGTTAGACACGAAATTTACATTCCCTTCAACTAGCAGCAAGGCAAGTAGATTTATAAACAGATTTGGCATTATGCATGTCAAATGCCGCCCAATAGGGAGAAGGGTATGCAGGGCCATATATGCGTTATTTTCCGTTATAGGCATGTAGTCCATAGGGGACCACATACCCACAGGAATATTAAAAGTTGGGGGCATAAGAGGTGGCCGCATCGTAGGCAAAACAGAACATAGGGGTAACATAATGACATGGTATAGTAGCATAGTGTAAACAGATATGGCAAGTAGTGCAGTAGTAGCATAAAACCAGAAACAAATCTGACACTGTGTGTGCCAGATGTCGCCCAATGATGATAGGCAATGCAGGGCCATATATTCATTGTATCGTGCTATAGGCATGTAGTCCAAAAGGGACCATGCATTTATGAGGATAGCAGAGGCTGGGAGCATAAGGGGCGACTGTATTGTGGGTAAAACAAAACATAAGGTGAACATAATAATGTGACATAACAGTATAATATAAACAGCTGTGGCAAGTAGTGCAGTAACAGTAATAAACCATATTAACTTTAGAGGTATAAATTTTTCAGTCCATTCCACTCCCCAGTTGTATGGGGGAGCGGTGGAGGGCATAACTTCTTGGAAAATAGATGCCAGAATATGGCTCCGGGTACGAGTGCACCTCCATGGTGCTCTTTCTGTTCTGGAGATTATCCAGGAGTCTCTCCTTCCATGGGAGAGCATTTGTAGTATGAGATTGTCCATAGTAAGACAAAAAAGGGTTAGGAGATAGTTGTGCTTGGTCAGCGAACAGCACCCTGTTCCTCTGCATCCAGATACACCTGCAGTTCTTTAGGGGTGCGAAAGAACCTAGGTCCGGCCGGCGTCTGCAGCCTCAACTTGGCAGGGTATAACAAGGAGGCCTGTCTTCCCTCCTTATAGAGGCGGGAGCAGAGAGGGGCGAAATCCTTGCGTAATTTGGTTACTTCTGTGGAAAAGTCCTGAAAGATCAAGAGTTTTTTGCCTTCAAACATTAGGTCTCCTTTGTGGGCACGGTAAGCTCGCAGGAGTGCAAGCTTTTCCTGGTAGTTGAGGCACTTGAAGATTGTTTGGCGGGGTTTGGAGTTGGAAGTTTCCAGGCCGTTGTCTGGGCCTATTCGGTGTGCTCTTTCTATATCAAAAGGAAGGTGGTCTGGATTTATCCTGAGTATTTTAGGAAGAGTCATTGCTGTAAATTCTAGGAGATCTTTACCTTTCACAGATTCAGGTAATCCCACTATTCTGAGGTTATTTCTCTGACTGCGGTTTTCCAAGTCCTCCACTTTTTCTTGTAGAGCTTGGTTTTGGCGTAAGAGTTGTCGCACAGATGTGGTGGTAGATTCTTGTCGGTCCTCCACATCAGAAATACGCTGCTCTGCCTGCGTAAGTCTCGTAGAAAATTGACGGACCTCGCTGGTAAGTGTGTCCACACCCGCCTGGAGAGACTCCATTTTTGGCAAGAAAAAGGATTTGAGCTCTTGCAGTAGACCCGTGGGGTCCATGATAGGGGTATCTGAGGCACTAGGAGGGGTCAAGGGGTCTGCATGTATTTCAACGGTGGCCTTTCTTTTGTCTAGCTGCTTGTTTCTGGAGGACATTTTCCCAGCCAGTGAATTGGGGACGGAGGGGAAGTACTGATCCAACTTCATACAAAGCACTATAATAATGCTGTTTAATAACAAGGAAAGTCAGATGTAGTGTTGTTCAGTGACCTCCAGATGGTGCTGTAAGACTATAGTTGCACAGCAATCAGCTATTTTGCAGTCAGGCAGTGTTTTTTATCCAAATGCTAAGGCCTCTCCTTATTATGTTGCACGATATGGGGGCCACAGAAACTTTCCAAGTGTAGCAAGTCCCCCTGGTATAAATGTATAGTAGTTAGGTTGTAGTATTAACAGTCCAGCATGTGATAGGGGCGCTCCTTACAGACGTGTAGATCTAACAGGTCAAAGAAAAAACTATGAGCCTGAATTTAAGAGGTAAACAGCAAATGTCCCAGAGAAAGTCTCAGTGCTTGTATGTTATATGCAGTAATATCCCTTATGATAATGAGCAGAGTGGGCGAACCCTCAACAGTCTTACCGGCCTTTTATTGTGAGCTACGTCCGGAGCGGTGCGTGGGTTTTTGAGGGCACAAGCTACCCCTCTGTTGACACCAGCCTCAAATGCGGCACTCCCTATAGCTCCTTCAGGGCCCGGTAGCGGCGGTGGTGTGAGGGGGGATTCTTTCAAGATGGCGCCCGCAGCATCGCTCACCGGCCCCTGGTTGTTGTCTGCTGCGTCTGGGTTTGTGTGCAGGTCTCGGGGGCTCAGTTTATCCCTCTGCTGGCTCCGACTTCAGAGGTGGTCTTCCTTTCGGCTCCTTCAGAGTCCGGTGGCAACCGCGCTGCACAGGGGACCCTGCAAGATGGCGCCTGCAGCTAGAAGGCTTTGCGCAGCGGCGCTTTTTAAGCTGTCCTTCCTTGGGCAAGGGCGATTTCAGGCCCTTCACGGTAGTCGGTCGGCTGGGGGGTAACTATCCAGCAAGACTTAATCGTGGGAAAACGGCTGGCAGCAATTAAAATAAGTTTAAATGTGTTAAGGTTACGGAGCTCTGCTTCCCTGCTGCCAGCCGTTAGTGCCGCCCACCGGAAGTCCGTGAATTGTATATTTTAGTGTAAGTTCTCGTAGCTTTGTATGATGGGAGACATGTAAAAGTGCTTTAAGAGCATAAGGGAACATTATATTCTCCTCTATCTCCAAACTGGTGACAAAGTTGGCTGTAGTTAGCCAATCTAAAGCAATTCTAGCCAGACATGCCAGATTTTAGTTTATCAGATTCGGAAGGGCAAATCCGCCCATATCTTTAGGATGCATTATTCTTGATAATGCAATACGCGTTTTTTTGGGGGCCCAAAGAAAGCGGGAGCAACCAGAATTACATTTTTGAATGTCACCCTTGCGTATAAATGTAGGGATATTCTGTATAACAAATAAAATTTTGGGGAGTATTCGCATTTTGATTAGTGCTATCCTTGCCGAGAGTGTAAGAGGCAATCTACTCCAATTCTGCATCTCAGAGATACATTTCTTCCATATATAGGAAAAATTTATATCATACCATTCTTCTGGGTTTCTAGAAAGATTTATTCCTAAATATTTGATATATTTGTCAGTTAATTTAAAGGGATTCTCTAAAAGGCTATTCTTATTTTTTATTACCCATAAGATCTCAGACTTAGAGAGGTTTATTTTATAGCCGGCAAATTTACTAAATTCCGCTAAGATATCTACCAAAACTGGGATATTTTTGGTTGAATTCTTTATGAAGAATAAGATGTCATCGGCATATAATGATAATTCTACCTTATGCTGTTTCATCTTAATACCCTCCAATATTTCTCTACTCTTAATGGCTAGGGGTTCAATAGCTAAATTGAACAGCAGTGGTGAGAGGGGACACCCCTGTCTTGTTCCTTTACAGAGAGTTATAGGAGGAGAAAGAATATTATTTATACTAAGGTATGAGATTGGGTTCTGATACAATAGGGAAATATAGGTATAAAAGTTGCCTTTAAAACCAAAGTTGTTTAGGGTGGTTAATAAATGATCCCATAGGACAGAGTCAAAGGCTTTTTCTGCGTCGACCGTTAATAGGGCGAAATCTTGCTTTGTGCCTAACCCTGTCCTATGGGATGTTAGTATATATTCAATTATCATCATGGCCTTTCTTATATTTTTCTGCGCCGCTCTGCCTGGTATAAACCCAGTTTGATCTGGATGAATGATGTCTCCTATAATCTTTTTAAGGCGAGAGGCTAATATATTTGCTAAAATTTTATAATCGCTATTGAGAAGCGAGATTGGTCTATATGAATCCATAGAATTGGGGTCCTTATGTTTCTTTAAAATAAGAATGATATTAGATACAGTAAAGGTTTGGTCAGGCTTAAGATGGGAGAGAAAATAGTTATTAAATAGCTTGGTCAGAGTAGGGGCTATCTCATCCGAAAGTACTTTATAAAATTCGATCGGCAATTGGTCAGGGCCTGGAGCCTTCCCTAGAATCGACTCTTTGACGGCCTTTAGGACCACCTCTAATGTAATCTCTCTATTTATTGTGGTCAGCTGAGCTGCAGATATTTTTGGGATTTTAATGCTATTCCAAAACCTGCTTTTTGCCTCCTGGTTGACTTTTACAGGGGAGTATAGTTTTTGAAAAAATGAATAAAATTGCCTATTAATATCCTTTGGAGCTGTATATTTTTTATCCTCTGATATGATTGACCCTATATAGTTGTTTTTCTTCTTGCTTTTGGAGATATTTGCAAGCATTTTTGCTGTTTTAGGAGAGAAAGTACCATATGTGGCTTTATTTTTAAGATCTTCTTGTAACTGGTTTTGAATTAGCAATAATTCTCTTTCTTTTTTAGCCTTCTGATAGATAGCCCAGTTATCCCTATTAGGGCTATCGATATATTTTATAAATTTATTTTTAAGATAGATCGTCAGTTGAAATTCCCTAGCTCTTAGCTTTCTTTTTCTTTTAACCATATAGGCCTTTATCTCGCCTCTGAGAAAGGCCTTAGCAGCCTCCCAAAATATTTCTGTCTTAGAAAGATATTCATTGTTTAGCGCAGCATAGTCCCTCCATTTTTGGATCAACCAATTTCTAAAATGAATATTAGAATGTAAAAAAGGGGAAAAAAACTTAGCACATAGACTCTCTCTTTTATTCCCCAACTGGATAGACATAGAAATAATGGCATGATCTGATAGAACTATATATATATTTTTTTTTTTTTTTAATTCTTTTTATTGAGAGCAGCACATATGAAAGACAGATGGTTACATCAGATATCAAGAGAACATCAAAATCAAGCACCAACACAGTTGGGCACATTGTCATATATTAATCTTTCAACATAACCTTAGCTCCGATGTTTGTAACATATTTATGTCATGAACATGTCCCACATGTGTCTAACTCTCAAAAAATGTTGTACTTTAAAACACCCCCCACTCCCACCTCTCCACCCTCCCAACCCCTACCCAAACTGCCAAAATTCCCTCCCACCCCCTACAAGACCATATTTATAGGACCTCATGAGTTAGCTTTTTAAGATGTCATTTAGTGACCAGCGTGAAGAAGGAAAAAAAAAAAAAAAAAAAAAGAGGAGGGGGTGTAACGAAGGGGTGTAATTGTCTCTCCCATCTCCCTCCGCAATCCTTAGGAGCCTCTAGGATAAAGTATGTGTGCCCACTCGCCCCTCAGGGAGTTCTCCAAGAATATCTCAGAGTGCTGAAATGCTAATAAAATCTGTCTTTGAATTTGGAGTTCAAAGGTCAAAATCCGTCTGCACCATTTCCTTAAGAACAAGTTAAGCCTATTACCGACGTCTACCCTGGTGTCTACCTGCTCTATAAATAAGTGAGTTTTCAGGATGTTACGAAAGTAAGCTATAGTGGGTCTTGTCCTCTTGGTCCAATGGTTTAGGATACATTTTCGTGCAAGTAAGATAGTCATAGTCAATTCTATGTCACAGTGTTTATACTGAGCACCCCAGTTTAGAAACAGGATATCTGCGGGATTAAGGGAGATTGGAATCTTCAATTTCTTGTTGATCCAATATTGCAATTGATGCCAGAATTGTCGAATCACTGGACAATCCCATATGCAGTGTAGCAGACCCGGGGCCTCCGCCGCGCACTTAGAACATTTATTAGGGCAATTAGGTAGCCATTTGACCAATCTTTTAGGGGTCAGGTAGGCTCTATGTAAAAATTTGGTTTGGGTTTCTCTGAGATTCACCGAGAGAGTAGCCTTCCTAACTTTCTCCAATGCTTTCCGGGTCTCCTCCACAGTAATCCCCTGGACTCCTTCCCTCTCCCATCCCAACACAGCAGATGACTGTATTTTCGTCAGTCTATCCTGTAGAAAGGTTTGATAGATCTCCGATAGAGAGAATCTGCCCATTTTAAACAGGGATTGCGTAAGTCGAAAAGGGGAGCCATCCCAAAAGTCCGGGTTATCCCCAATCAGTGTGTTCAAATAATGACGCGTCTGCAAGTAAGCATAAAAGTGAGCATTCGGAAGATTAAACTCCCTTTGCAGTGTAGAAAAGGACTTTATCGAGTGAGTCAGGGGCTCCAGCAAGGATCCCACCGACTTCAGACCCAGCTTCTCCCAATAGTCAAAGGGTTTCATATCTAACCCCGCTGGGAAGTCTGGATTACTGTGGAGTGGAAGAAAGACAGAACTGTGGCAACTTTTTTTCAAGAATTTATGTGCCTGGTGCCAGGCTCTCAATGGATCACAGTATAGCAAGTTCATGCCCACCAATTTAGCCGCTCCCGATTTCGCCATGTGTGGCAAGTATGCCAAGGAGATACCCCCAAGGGCTGCACGTTCCAAGGTAGGCCTGTAAAAATGTTGTGTGTCCACCTGCCAGTCTAGAACCAAACGGATCAGTGCTGCCCAATTGTAAAGTTTAAAGTCCGGCAGGGAGAGACCCCCCTTTAGGTATGGCATAGATAATTTATCTGCCGATATTCAGGGTTTACCCCCCCTCCAGACAAAGAGTCGCATTGCCGTATTCAATAATTTCACATCTGACTTCGTCAGTAAGAGAGGCAGCATAAGTAGCGGATATAGGAGGCGGGGAAGAACCACCATCTTCACAAGGCTGATCCTACCCGCTAGCGACAAGGGGAGAGATTTCCAGCTTCTCATTAGACTACAGAGCTTGGCGCACAGGGGGGTTAGATTCATAGCGTATATCTTATTAGGATTAACAGGGATATGAATTCCAAGATAAGTTAGACTCTGGGAGGCCGGCACAAACGGGTAATCGTGCATACTGCCTTTTTTTTTATTTAACCATAGGATCTCTGATTTTTGCATATTGACTTTGTACCCCGAGAAGGAGCCAAAGTCACTCAGAGTTTGCAAAATTGAGGGGATATGTAGCTCCGGATCCTGCACAAACAACATCATATCGTCTGCGTATAATGCCAACTGTTGGGGGGTCCCTCCTATGTCGATACCTGGGAAGATTTGGCGCAGCTTTACTGCCAGTGGCTCCAGGGCCATATTAAATAGGAGCGGTGACAGGGGGCAGCCCTGTCTAGTGCCTCGCCCCAGAGTCACATTGGGAGAAAATGTGTTGTTTACACATATGTTCGCAACGGGAGAGGAGTATAGGTTTTTGAGGAAGGCCGTGAAGGGGCCTGAGATATTGAACTTGGTCATAGTGTGGAACAGGTGACTCCATTCCACCCTATCAAAGGCCTTCTCTGCATCCAGGGACAGCAGGAAGGCCTCCAGAAGCGGCCTAGTCACTCCATTGTGAGTACCATCCCAGAAGTACCGGAGCAAGTGTAGCACTCGTCGGATATTGACTACTGATGATCTTGCATGCATAAAGCCGGTTTGGTCTTCATGTATCACCTCTGGCAGGATGAATTTGAGGCGCTCTGCAAGTAGTTTCGTAAGAATCTTATAGTCTGCATTAAGCAGCGATATTGGTCTATACGATTCAGGGAGGAGAGTGCCTTTTCCCGCTTTAAGGATAAGGTTAATATAAGCCGCCGAAAAAGAGCTGGACGGAGTGTCGGCCACCAAAAAATATGTCGAGAACAGGTCTGTCAGCACTGGGACTACCTGTGGCTTCAACATGCGATAAAACTCGATGGGCAGTCCATCAGGACCAGCTGCTTTGCCCACAGCTAGTGATGCTATCGTTTTACCTACTTCCTCCCTGGAGATGGGCGCATTCAATTTGTCCAACTGATCGTCTGAGATCCGTGGTAAATGGATTGAGCTCCAGAAGTCTCTCAGGACCTCTTCAGAACATTTTTGGTCACTGGTGTACAGCCGGGAGTAGTAGGAGGCAAATGCCTCTGCTATTCTCTTGGGTTCCCTGACCACTTCGTCCCCATCTCTGATGGCAGGTATAAAGCGTTTTGAGGTTTTTAGATTGACCAAGGAGGCCAACAACCTACCCGACCTGTCACCGTACCTGTAATATTTACCTCTGGTCCTTAAAAGGGTCTGAGATGCCTGATAAGCCAGGAGTGCGTCATATTCATTTTTGACAGCAATGTATTTCTGATGGTGCGACCTCGTAGGTCCATTACGATAAGTTGAGTAGGCGGCAGCTAAGCTGGTTCTAAGTGTTTCCAGTCTTTCTGCATGCACTTTTCTTTTGCGGGAGAGAAAAGCCAAAATGTCCCCTGCTAGCACCACCTTCGCAGTTTGCCAACAAAGTTCAGGTGTTGCCAGTTGTTGCGCATTGGTCGAGTGGAAATCATCCCAGCACTTGACCATGTACTGCTGGAATTCCTGAGATGTGATTAAGTATTGTGGGAACCTGAGAGTTCGCCTCTCATTTGGTGGATCTACCGCATCAAGGAAGAGTCCCACAGGAGCATGATCAGACACCATCACCTCTCCTATCTTAGCGTCTATGATCCGTGGGATCAAGGAGTTAGAGGTCAGAAACATGTCAATGCGGGACATTGTGGGCAAAGCCCGGGAGACACATGTATAGTCTCTTCCATCTGGATAGAGTTTGCGCCAGATGTCAACAACATCCAGAGAGGAGGTTAGAGCTTGGAAAATTTCAGATTCAAATTTACCATCCGAATGAACTTTCGTTCTAGGGGCAGCCCTGGAGGCGTCCCTGAGCCTATCACACCGCGGGTTGGGAGCCAAGTTGAAATCCCCTCCGATAATAAGGGCAGAGCCCAGAAAAGGAGTCAGGACTCCAATCAGGTTTTCCCAAAACATCCTATCCCTCTGGTTGGGGGCATAAACATTACATAGAACATATTTTTTATTGGCTATAGTGGTTTGTACAACAAGGTACCGGCCCTCTGGGTCTTTAGTTACTACTGTGTCCGTGAGGTCTAGTTTCTTTCCGAATAAAATGGCTACACCTCGGATGGCACTCTTATATGAGGCAAACTCAGCTTTACCCACCCAGTCTCTCTCTAACTTAGAGTGTTCTATATCAGTCAGGTGCGTCTCTTGCAAGAACGCGACATCAGTTCTTTTTTTCCTCAATTGAGTAAGTATGGTCTTTCTCTTTATAGGGGAGTGAATACCTCCCACATTCCAGGAGTATATATTAAATTATAGTATTAAGCCAGGTATTTCGTGAGAGAGACAAAACAAAAAAAAAAAAAAAGGGGGGAGGAGGGGGGAGGGGTAGGGAATCTTCACGCTGTCACATACCTCTTGATAGATTTCAGCTTTCCAGTGTAAAACAGGGTCCTGTGAGCTATAAAAGGACAACAAGATACAAAATATCAAACAGACATCAACACAGCTTATATCAGTGAGTAACTTATTACAACCTAATTTGCTGAACAAACATTTTACACCAGGTCCTAAGAGTCCCCGCTGCAGGACCAGGGGAAGGCTATTCCAGCCCCTTGGTAGCAATTGTAGATGCAATATAGAGAGACCAGTGGATAGACCACCATTGTCTAACATACAATCTGCAGCGATCTCAGGAGACATAAATATAAGCAGGGTAAGCATCAATAGGTTAAACCTTGCGTAAGGAAGTAGGCCCATGTTGTTGGGCCTTGGTCTCGGTGTTATTACTATAAGCAATTTCAGGAACTCAAACAGTAAACTTATAAACAATCTAAACTTATACAATATCAACCTGGGTGCCCAAAAATTGGGCAACCACTTTCTAGTTTCGGCTGCTGTAACCATTTAACTCATTATAATGGAGAAAATGTAAGCATTGCGAATGTGCCTAAGTCTTCATCCCTCCCCACCCCTTGTTCTTCCTGGGCTCATTCCTCCATGTTCTATCTCTAGAAAAGCTTGCGCTGTCTCTGGTGAGTCAAAAAATTTGGGTCCCCTCGGGGTCGAAATTTTCAATTTGGCCCGGGTACAGCAAGTAAGCCTGCCTACCCTCACGGTGAAACCTAGAGCATAGCGTGGAGAATTCCCTGCGTCTTTTCATCAGGTCTACAGAGTAGTCCTGAAACAGCAGGAGCCTGGAGTTATCATAGGTTAGGTCCTCAACTCTTCTATATGCCCTCAAAACAGTGAGTTTGGTTTGGAAATGGAGGAATTTTATCATTACTGGGCGAGCCTGAGCATCGCGATCCATGGCGGGTCTTTCTGGGTCTTCTCTATGTGCCCTCTCTACACTCCCCAGCAACCTTTCAGATGGGATATCTAGCAGTGTCGGGAGAACAGTTTCTACAAATTTTAATATTTCTGTTGGTTTGATCGATTCAGGGAGCCCTAGAAGGCGGACATTGTTGCGCCTCGAGCGATTCTCGAGGTCATCAATTTTTTGCTGCAAAGCCAGAGAGTGTTTTTCTAGGGCCTCTAATTTACTAGTGGTGGCAACCTGCGTGTCCTCGAGATCAGAGATCCTGGTCTCTGCCTCAGTTACTCTAGTGGAAAATTGTTTCACCTCCTCTGCCAGGGTATCTACTCCTTTTTGGAGGTTCTCTATTTTGGGCAAAAACAGAGTGGAAATCTGCTTGACTATAGGGTGTGGATCAAGTAAAGTGTGGTCTTGCTGAACCTCATAGGAAGGTCCTTGGGCTACAGCCTCCGATCCCTGTCTGGCTCTGCGCTCTGCATTCTTATTGCGGTTTGCCATTGGGTCAGGAATAAGGTATTTCTCCATGCACACACACAGCTATGTTTTAAGGTACACCATACATCAGATTTCTTACCAAGAAAGTAATGAATTTTTGAAAGTCACAGCAAATATACCTATATGATCACAAAAATAAGGACCAGCAAAATACAATTCCTATTAAATATTGTACACCATAGCACAGTTATTACAGGATATGATCGGTATCTTTATCAAACCCAGACCTAGAAATAAAATTCAGTAATGTGGTTAACAATTAGGTTACACGATATACTTTTCATTTGGTGCACTCTCCTTGAGTATGGATTATAGCTGTTATACAATGTGTCACGCACATTCATTCCATTCAGTTACAGCCACTCCCGACTGACCCAGCCACACACCATTCACAGACTTAATTATAGGCCTTCTAAAGTCTTTCAAATTAGGCCACTATGTACTAGTATCAGTGTTAGTGTTCGTGGCAAATCAGGTCAGATATCTTGCATAAATACCAATGAGGCAAAGTGTTGCATCACGGGTCTCCCAGCCCCAGGAGTGAGTGTCCTTTCGCCTGTTGTGTGAGATTAGTTAAGAGGCCTCAAAGCTTGAGTAGTATAGGTGATAGTCCCAGTTGTCACCGAGCAAAAGAGGCAGTGAGTGGCACTTAGCCTGGGTTCAGTGTTAGCCACGAGGTATCCTGCTAGTTGTTGGCGGTAGGTCCTGTAATTCTGTTAGGGAAGTATGGATGTCTTTAATGCCCGGTGCAGTACTCTCAGTGGCAGCTTAGTTAAATTTCTTTCAATGTCTTCAGGGCCAATCCGCCAAATGCCACCCACCTATCACCCAGAGGAAAAGAGTCAAAAGGGCCTGCAGATGCAAACTGTATGCGGGACAAGGTCCGCAGCGTGAGTAAGGCCCGTATCACCTTGTGTATGTTCTGCCAAATTCGCAGCTCAGAGTATCCCAGATGTATAGGAGTTGGGGACCAGGTCCACTCTGTGTGTAGGGATGCCCACGAGGTATTTTATTGAGTGATGTGTGACAAAAGCTCCAGAAAATCCTCTAATGGGACCGGAGTGACAGCGTGTAGGGCAGAGGCTGAATGGCAAGACTTTCAGTGGCAGCCCGTATTTATAGTTCCATGCAGCTTATTGCTTTTGCCCTGGCCTAGTAAAATGGTGTGGGAGAGCGAGAGGGGGCGATTGCCAGGGGCCTGGGAGTGTTATTTTAGGCCCGGTATCAGCGTGTGTCGTGAGTGTACTTCTCCCTCAGCCACCCAACAGCCCAGGCAGTATGCCTCAGTCAGTTCTTACCCTCCGATCTCGGCTCCGTAGATTTCACCTGACCGTCACCAAAGATGGCGCCGGCTTTCGCGCCAAAGGGGACTTCACTGCCTGAGAAGACCCGGAGCCCTCTCCGCCGGCGCTGGTTCCTTCAAGATCTTCACACCAAGTCCCGCCGATCTTGCAAAGGATCCCACAGCTGAAGCGGAGGCTTGGGGAGCCCGGTGGCAGGTTTCCTGGGACAGCGGTACTCCGGGTCTCTCACCCACCTTTCTCTGTCTTTAACATCTGCCGATCCAATCTCTTGCGTGCGCGGCACTCCAATTCCCTTCTCGCAGGGACGTGAAAACTTTTTATGCCTGCTCCAGGTGCGCTCTTATGTAGGCAGGGTTCGCTGTGAGTCTCCGGTGGTGGAGCGTTGTCTTGCTCACACGATCTATGTGGGGTCCAGGTAGGTTCTAGTCCCCCACTCCGGGCAGCAAATTCCACCAAGGAAAGATCGTTGGGCGCAGGGTTTATCAGCTTTTCAGTTTTTTAGTAAAAGTTTATGTTCCAAGCTGATTATAATACTTAATTAAGATATAGAAGCACGGAGCTCTCTGCTTCTGCTGCTTACCCTCAAGCCCGCCCACTGGAAGTCTCAGAACTATATTTTTAATATCTGTCTTAATTTCTAAGTGTAAGAGCCTTTCAGTCACTAAAAACATATCTATTCTTGAGAATGTACGAAATGTTTTAGATTCTCATGTAAACATTTTCTCGTCAGGGTGTTGAATTCTCCATATTCATATATCCCTTAGTTTAAGACCTTTTAGAAAGGAGGTCAGTATCTTAGCTTCCTTCCTAGACCTGTATGAACCACTAGTCCTCAGTCTATCTAGCTGGGGAACAAACACACTATTAAAGTCCCCACCTATGATCAGTTGAGAGTCTATTGAATTAATTAATTTTGAATATAGCCCATCCCAAAAAACTGACCGGCATTCATTTGGTGCATAAAGATTGCATAACATATAGCGACAGTCATTGATCTCTATTTCTAGAATTAAATATCTTCCCTCCCCATCTCTATCTTGGGATATTAACTGGAAGTCTAGATCCTTACTAAAAATACATGCCACTCCTCTCTTTCTTTTTACTGCTGGAGTCGTAATCACCTCCCCAATCCAGCCTATTCTTAGTTTCTCTGCTTCCTGCAGGCTCAAATGAGTTTCCTGCAGGAAAACAATATCTGGTTTGTAGGTTTTCAAATGGTGAATTATTTTTTTCCTCTTGGTGGGGGAGGAGAAGCCCCCCACATTCCAGGAGAGTAAATTAAGTGATTCTTTCATATCTGTTAAGATAAACTCTCAATCCCGCTGACCTCTCCCAAGAAGAGACCAACGAAGAGTAACCCGTGGAGAGCAAAGGAAGGGGAGAGAGAAGAGAGAAAAAAAAAAGGGAGAAAAAGAAACAAAAAAAAAGAAAAAAGGTAGTACAGAACAGTCGAGCCAGTACCCATCTGATTGGACAGTAGAGATATATATACATATTCAAGTTATACCTTTTTATTATCCAAAAATTGTCTAGCCTCCTCTGCTGTATTTAATGTAAAAACATTATTGTCTAAAAAAAAATTAATTTTTGCAGGATAGATCATTGTAGCTTTATAGCCTGCATTAATCAATTGTGTACACCAGGGGGCCATCAGTCAAATTCTTAAGGCTTTTCTTTTATCAGTTTACTATAAGCTTTTGGTTATATATTGTATTCATTAATCCAAAATACCCTATTTTAACGAACTAAACCATAACTTAAGTGCTTTCTTGGAATTTGTTTTCCACAAATAATTGTGCTGACATTAACCAGGATAGGCACTTGCCCCTGCAAGTGTGTCAAACCAATCACAAACAGCACAACCTCTCAACAGGAAGCCTAAAAAACCGCCAAAGCACATCCTCATTAGCCACCATGTTTTCCTGCTTTCCATAGAGAGGCAGCATCATTGGGTACAAGGGTGCATCATTGGGCACAAGGGTGCATCATTGGGCAAAAGGGTGCATCATAGGGCACAAGGGGTGCTGGAAGCCCTACAATCCCTGTTGTTCTGTCTACACATGCTGATTCTATAGTTGCTGCTGAGGTCCCTGGTCATGGTGCTGCCCCTGCTGCAGCTGGTCATCAAATTACATACTGCGGATTTCCACTGCATGTAAGTGAAACTACTACATCCCACCCTCATTCCCTTAACCACCCTAATTACTGAAAATATATCATTAGTTTAATTCATGTTTTGGTCACTATGATTTATTGACTATCATTAAGAAGAATGAAAATGGATGTTTATACCTTATGTTCACACCTTCTGTAAAAACATTATTATTTAGATATATATACCCATGTGCAGGGATAGGCAAGGTGTCCTTCACTAAAGGTCTTTACCTTAGAAAATGTCCACCACAGCCTTGGCTCGTGCCTATCCCTGCACATGTGTCAATTTCTATTGGATGTGAGAACCTTGATTTACATCTTATAATTGAATATAACTATATGTACCCTTCATACACAACTATGTGATGTGGAACAATATTAGTTAAAAAAAGGAATTTTAACTCGCTGCAGGATGCATTTATATAGCATTTCCTTCTCCCCGGGGAGAAGGAAGTGCTATCAAAATGCATCCTGCAGCGAGTTAAAATTCCTTTTTTTAACTAATGGTGTTCAAAAGCATTGTCTTATGCATAAGCACTCCAGCCAACAAATAAAGTCTACCGACAGTAGGCATTTTACTGGCATCCCCCAAATATTTGTGTAGTGCGGTTGCACCCTTCTAGTTCTCAGAATAACTATGTGATGTGGTTTAAAGAACATGAATATGTCATAAACATGATGATATTACCTTTTTTGGGCCATTTCCACACAGGCCTTATTATATGTTTCAACAATATTAGTGTACTAAAACACCCCTCACATGGATGTGGATGACAATTATATGGTAAATAACAGAGGACAAGATTTATGCTGAAATATAACAATATTTTTTTTTTTTTTAGGTTCTTGGATGAGGGGGATGAGGTGCCTGGAGTGGATCTCCTGGTTCTCCTGGGTTGTGTGGATCCAGATGAATGTGCTGGAGTGCTGGCCATAGATGAGAGGCTGGAGGCAGTGTCCTGCTGGTGTGTGAAGTGCTCAACCAACACACCCAACAGTTGGTTTTGTTCCCGCCATCTGTTGTCAATCTGCATCTGCATATCCGAAATAACTCTCATCATCTGAGACTGGTTTTGGACTATTCCATTTAAGGATGCTGCCATGTCCCATTGCAGCTCGATGGTGCACTGGAGTAAACTCTGTTGGTTCCTGTGAAACCTGTGTTGGTCTCTTTGTGTTCTCTCACAGCTTGCTATGAGCCTCCTCTGGAGGGAAATGTATTTGTTGCCCATGGGAGAATACAGAGGATCTACAGGCTGTTGACCAGCAGGGATTCTAGGCGCAGGTTCAGCTCTAGCTGCTGCTGCATCAGGGACATCCTCAGCTGGTGCTGCATCAGGGACATCCTCATCTGGTGCTGCATCAGGGACATCCTCAGCTGGTGCTGCATCAGGGACAACTACAGCTGGTGCTGCATCAGGGATGACTACAGCTGGTGCTGCATCAGGGATGACTACAGCTGGTGCTGCATCAGGGACGACTACAGCTGGTGCTGCATCAGGGACGACTACAGCTATATGCTCCTCTTCAGATGGTGGAGCTCTTCCAAGGGAAGAGGATGGTGAAGCTCTCCGGGTGGACTGGTAGTCCCATTGATGGCTAGTGTGCGCCCACTCAGCCTGTCCAGTTTGCATGTCCTGTGCGTAAAAGCCCTGACTGGCCTGATATTGAGGGGGGGGGGGATAAAGACATGTACCCTTTGGGGCTGACTTGGCTCCCCCTCAAAGCCAAAAGAATAATCCTCCGGCCAGGTATCTTGCCAGGGCTCATCTGACAATGTTGGTGGCATCACGTCTGGGTCCTCAACAGAGGCAATCCAACCCAGCTCATGCCTGGGAGCATACTGTCCTTGTTGCTGCATTCTTTGGACTGGTGGTGGAGGTGGATGCATTCCTTGGACTGGTGGTGGAGGTGGATGCATTCCTCGGACTGGTGATGGAGGTGGATGCATTCCTTGGACTGGTGGTGGAGGTGGATGCATTCTTTGGACTGGTGGTGGAGGTGGATGCATGCCTGTTTGCACCCTGATGACAGGAGGTTCTGTGGAGGAGTCAAATGATGAGAGGGATTAGTACAATCATATATATGTCCATGTGGGCATACAATGTGCATTGATACATGCTAGGGCCTATACTCATTCTCATGTCAAACTCTATAACATGCATGTGCACATTGTGATTTGTGATATGAGGGATTTTAATATGCATAGTATACATGTATGCGTTTCATACAATAGTTCTGTGTACATGTCAGTGATTGAGAAAATGTGTTCTTTAAGTGACACTATGGTCACACAATTTCCTTTAGCCTGATGTAGGCACATAACGTGCTTTCTTGAGCTAAAAGTATTGTGATGGCTACAGTGTCCATTTACTGAAAACTCTACATGTGGCTTGTGGCCTGTGTTACTTTGAGACATGTTAGTATTTTACTATTCCACCTCATATCATGAATTTCAATGTGTAAAGTAGCATTAAATGGACATTAAACCCATTTTTATTCTTTCATGATTCAGCTAGAGCATGCAATTTTAAACAACTTTCTAATTTTCTTCCATTACCTAATTTGCTTCATTCTCTTGATATTCTTTGCTGAAAAGCATATCTAGATAGGCTCAGAAGCTGCACATCAATGCCTCATGTGATTAGCTCATCCATGTGCATTGATATTTCATAAACAAAGAATATCAGAATAATGAAGCAAATTAGATAATAGAAGTAAATTGGGATGTTGTTTAAAACTGTATTCTCTATCTGAATAATGAAATAAAAAGATTTGGTTTAATGTCCCTTTAATGAGAAATATAATTGTAGATGTTTTTGTTAGTAGGCCAAATACCATGCTCCTCATTGTGTACATGAATGTGTGACATTAAAGGATGTTATATCTCAAATACATATAATACTGGTGTGTGGGATGTTACTCACCAGCATGCTGTGCTGATGTTGCAGCCCCTGAGTCACGAGCCCCTGGAAGTCCACGGACTGTTGTGACGCTCAGGGACCTGCGAATCATCTCCTGCCATTCGTTGTATTCAGCTTCCTGGGGTGGACCACCGCCTGTTCCCCTCTGGTGCATGGCTTCTTGGCCCATTTTCTCCTTCACCTCTTGCAATCATTCCATCTTTTTTTAAGGCCCTCGACAGTCCTCCTCTGCGGGGCCACGCTGTTTACAGCATCCTCGACCAACAACCATGCTGCCTTACGCCTTCGGCCAACTCCTTTGCCCTTCTCCTGGCCAAAGAGGGCACTGTGGTTCTCCAGGATGGCCTGGACTAGCGCAACATTCTCGTCGAACGAGAAGTTCGGGCATCTCATGCGCTCATTGCTGTTGCCGCCTGGCTTCCTCCCTGGGATGTCCCTAGTGTGTGTTCCTCCCTATCCTCTCCCTCCTCCCCCCTTCTGTCCCCATGTGCACCCTCTGTCCCTCTTCTGAGTGTGCCTGGTCTCGGGGCAACCCCACTCCCATCATCCCTTCTGGCTCTCCCTCTCCCCACTCCACTTACTCCCTGACGGGGACCCTGCTGCTCCTCCTGTCCACTACAAGAATCCTCTCCCTGCAACTCCCTCCCCTACCTCTCCCTGCCATCCTCACACTACACACAGTCACACACTCACACTCACTCCCACTTCAATCACACACAATCACAACCAAACACTCAGCCTATCACACTGTAAAAGATAAATAAAATGTGTGAGGTGTTAGAAAAAAAAAGTGTTGTGTATTTTGTATATGTATGTAAGCAAAATGTGTGCAATATGTAAAAAAAAAACGTGTAAGTAAATGTACAGGCTTACCCAAACAGAAATCCGACCTAACTAACTTTTATGAATTGCGACTCTCTCACTGCTCTTACTAAATAACTGAACTCACTGTAGTGTGCTGTAGCTCCAAGAACCAACCAAACACACTAAAGAAAATGGCAGCTGCGCATGGGTTTATGTATGAATTTTGAATCGCGTAATTACGTGGCGCATCTTTTAGAACTGGCGGTTATTTTTTACGATTCGTAGCCTAATTTGCATCAAACTACTTTTTATTGAGATTTTACGTGAACAAAATACTGGCGTAAGTACTTGCGACGACTAAAATGTGTATTTGCGCACATTTTAGTTGATCGCTGGTTTTTCATACTTACGCCAGTTTAGCATCTGATGGCGCAGTATATTGGATAGCTCGAGTTGCGAGGTGAAATTATGGGCGGCGCGGGTTCCCTCGCTTGCGCCGAAAACTTTGCCGTATATCGGATCGCGCCCCAGGACCCTTACTCAGGTCAGATATTCATTATATCTTAACTAGAGCCCAGGTGAAACAATCAGCTGATCAGTAACCATGGTAACTAACCTGCTCTCACCCATCAGCTGATTATTTCACCTGTACTATATTTAAGATATAATGAATATCTGGCCTGAGTAAGGGTCCTGAAGATTGGGTTTGGGAAACACTGTATTGAAGGGACATGTCACTCAAATAAAAATGTTTTCTTTCATGATTCAGATAGAGCATGCCATTTTAAATAACCTCTGAATAAATTCTATTATCTAATTTGTTTTGGTCTCTTTGTATCCCTTGTTGAAAAGTATACCTAGATAGACTTAGAAGGTGTTGATTAGTGGCAGCACATATCTGCATCTTGCCTTTTCTTTCAGCTAGCTCCCAGTAGTGCATACCAAGTATATAGATACCAGGAGGATGGAGCAAATTAGATAATAGAAGTAAATTGGAAAGTTGTTTAAATTGTATGTTTTATCTGAATCTTTAACCCCTTAATGACCGTCGACGTACGGCGTACAGGATCGGTTTTGGAAAGCAGTGAAAGTGATCCTGATCGCTTCCAGCTGCTTTCTGTTTATTGCAGTGATCATGCAATAACATTTCTTACCCCTCCAATGCAGACAGAGACACTCTGTGGCCCTCTCTGCACCTGACATAAATGGCCGGTATCGTTGGTGGATGGGAGCAGGGGTGGGAGGCGGGTGGGTGGCCATTGATGGCTTACATCAGTAAGAGGGGGGCGGGATTGGAGCCGCCGGAGCCGTGCACGGACATGCGCGCGTGCACGGGGGACGGCGGGCGGACAGATGCGTGCATGGGGAGGGAGAGGATGGGAACCGCTACACTACAGAAAAAATGTTTGGCAAAAGTGGGAAAGAGGGGGGGAGGGAAGTGCAATAAAAATGGATCTGGGAGAAGTTTTTTTTAAAAAAACTCATTTTTATGTAAACTGAGTACTGGCAGACAGCTGCCAGTACCCAAGATGGCTCCCAATAAGGTAGAGGGGGAGGGTTAGAGAGCTGTTTGGGGGTGGGGGGGACCAGGGAGGTTGGGGGCTAATGGGGGGATCCTTCACAGCAGCATATGTATATATACTTTTAAAAAAAGCTACCTTTTATTTTAGTTCTGGCAGACTTTCTGCCAGTACTTAAGATGGCGGTAGGGTTGCCACCTGTCCCTTAAAATACAGAACACTTATGAGTTACACATGTTGCAGGGTGTGCAGGGAGGAATATGAATAGTGCTGTCCAGAAACACAATACATGTTCCTCCCTGCTCACCCTGCAGCATGTGTAACTCGTAAGTGTCCAGGAAAACATGGCTGAGGTGGCAACCCTAGATGGCGGGGACATTTGTGAGGTGGGGGAGGGAAGAGAGCTGTTTTTGGGAGGGATCTGGGGGTCTGATGTGTCAGGTGGGAGGCTGATCTCTACACTAAAGCTAAAATTAACCCTGCAAGCTACCTAATTAACCCCTTCACTGCTAGACATAATACACACGTGATGCGCAGTGGTATTTAGCGGCCTTCTAATTACCAAAAAGCAACGCCAAAGCCATATATATCTGCTTTTTCTGAACAAAGGGGATCCCAGAGAAGCATTTACAACCATTTGTGCCATAATTGCACAAGCTGTTTGTAAATAATTTCAGTGAGAAACCTAAAGTTTGTGAAAAAGTTTGTGAAAAAGTTAACAAATTTTTTTATTTGATCGCATTTAGCGGTGAAATTGTGGCATGAAATATACCAAAATGGGCCTAGATCAATACTTTGGGTTGTCTACACTACACTAAAGCTAAAAAAAATTAACCCTACAAGCTCCCTAATTAACCCCTTCACTACTGGGCATAATACACGTTTGTTGCGCAGCGGCATTTAGCGGTCTTCTAATTACCAAAAAGCAACGCCAAGCCATATATGTCTGCTATTTCTGAACAAAGGGGATCCCAGAGAAGCATTTACAACCATTTGTGCCATAATTCCACAAGCCGTTTGTAAATAATTTCAGTGAGAAACCTAAAATTGTGAAAAATGTAACGTTTTTTTTTTTATTTGATCGCATTTGGCGGTGAAATGGTGGCATGAAATATACCAAAATGGGCCTAGATCAATACTTGGGGTTGTCTACTACACTACACTAAAGATAAAATTAACCCTAGAAGCTCCCTACATGCTCCCTAATTAACCCCTTCACTGCTGGGCAAAATACACACGTGGTGCGCAGTGACATTTAGTCGCCTTCTAATTACCAAAAAGAAACGCCAAAGCCATAATTGTCTGCTATTTCTGAACAAAGGGGATCCCAGAGAAGCATTTACAACCATTTATGCCATAATTGCACAAGTTGTTTGTAAATAATTTCAGTGTGAAACCTAAAGTTTGTGAAAAAGTGAAAAAAAATTATTTGATCGCATTTGGCGGTGAAATGGTGACATGAAATATACCAAAATGGGCCTAGATCAATACTTTGGGATGTCTTCTAAAAAAACAAATATATACATGTCAAGGGATATTCAGGGATTCCTGACAGATATTAGTGTTCCAATGTAACTAGCGCTAATTTTGAAAAAAAGTGGTTTGGAAATAGCAAAGTGCTACTTGTATTTATTGCCCTATATCTTGCAAAAAAAAGCAAACATGTAAACATTGGGTATTTCTAAACTCAGGACAAAAATTAGAAAGTATTTAGCATGGGTGTTTTTTGGTGGTTGTAGATGTGTAACAGATTTTGGGGGTCAAAGTTAGAAAAAGTGTGTGTTTTATCCATTTTTTCATCATTTTTATAGTAATTTATAGGATATGATGAAAATAATGGTATCTTTAGAAAGTCCATTTAATGGTGAGAAAAACGGTATATAATATGTGTGGGTACAGTAAATGAGTAAGAGGAAAATTACAGCTAAACACAAACACCGCAAAAAATTAAAAATAGCCCAGTCATTAAGGGGTTAAAGAAAAAAATGGAGTTTCATGTCCTTTTAAGCTAGACTCTGTTAATGAATATTATTTTTATGAAGACCTTTGTTGTACCAAATTGTAAAATAAAGTGTTTGTTTTTTTCAGTAACTGCTGTATAATTTGTCAATTTCCTACATGAAATGTGTCAATTCCTTTGTCAACCTTATTCTGCTTTTTGGTTAGAAGTTTGTTCTAAAATGTAACTTTCATTTTAAAATACAAATACTAGGAAACAAACTTTTAATTAATATACACTGTATACATTTACAGTCTTAAAACATTATCCATTACTGTCTCTTTAATAATTTACATCCAATTTTTATCTGTGGAAACAATTAATTGTACATCCAAAATTCGAGCACAGTTTTTGGCTGCAGATTTTCAGTGCAAATGCTAATAGATCCAAGCAGCTGAGTGCCGTTATACTTAAGCATATCTCATTGAAATAAAAACATTCATCTGGGTGATGTACATAGTATATCCGCAGCATGTGATAAGGAAAAAAACAAACAATCATTATAAAGATAAAGAATAAACTTTTAAGTTGAGCCCTGATCTCTTGATGAGAAAGTATGGGTCCTTGTAAGTTTTTCACCAACTTCACTAGGATGATAATCTGTACTAAAAGTAGTCCACAAACCACTGCCATTACCACGGCAACAAATAGGTAGTTTAATACCATTACAGGGTTCTTTTTCAATTCGTTTTGGAACATAAAGCAGCTTTCATTGGTATTTGTGGCATTATTTCCATATTGTGTAATAATGACAGGCAGAATAATTATCAATGTCACTGCCCAAACTGTAGCACTAGCAACAACGGCGTGGAGTTTTCGATAAAACTCAATTTTGTCCTTGTCTCTGAAAAAACACAAGTACCTTATAACCAGAATCACTGTGTAAAATATAAAAGAAAGATACATGTGGATGTGTATCATGGCACTTACAAGCTTGCAAAATACGAATCCAAATATCCACCTGTTTTGAATGTAATAAGCAATGCGGAAAGGAACGCTTACAATGAAGATGCTGTGGATGATTAGTAGGTTCATAACAGCTGTGGTAGTTAAAGAACGAGTGTTTGTTCTGCACAAAAAGATGAACATTAGGACTGTCCCAGTAAATCCACCAATTAAAACCACTGTATAGACTGTGATGAGGATACCGTAAGCAACATTTGTATCAATAAAGCAAACTGTTTGTCTTTGTTCTTCCATGTTGTGCTATTTCTGAGAAATCACCTAAAGAAAAAAAAAAAAACACAATAAAAACAGTGATATACACCAGAAACAGTATGTCAGGGTTGTGTCTTTGATGACAGGTAGTCAGGAGCAAGCAGATTTGTTAAATGTGTTTTTATAAACTTAATTGTACAAATGTATTCAAAGACATAAGTTGAGTATTTAGAGCTCCAATAGCCAAAGTTGCCTTTGTGATCAAACAAGCTCTTTGTCCAGTCAGATCATTTTCACAGTTTCACCAGCCCCATCAACTCTCAGCTTATTTAAAAGTCTCAGCTTAGAAGCATTTCTCAAGATTCTTCTCTCGGACTGGACCAAGAGGACATATGATCACAAAGGGGATATTGTCTTGTGAAAGGGAAATTGGTTAAGATTATAAAGAAATATGGTAAAATAAATGTGAACCAAAACATGTTAATACAATAAAACAATAAGAATACATTTGAAAATAAGAACTTGAAAAAGCTGATGGAGAGCAATGAAACACAGGTTGGAATAATTTTATGGTAAAATTGGGAATAGTGCCTGGGAAAATATTGTGTTTTGTCTTCTCAAGATTTGCTGCTGATATAAGATAGCACCTTTTTGTTTCTCAGTCTGAACCAAAGATTCTACCCACTGCTACAGTATATGTTAAAATAGTTTGGCTTTTTAATGTTTGTAATTATGTTTGCAATTTTTCATTTTATTCTAATAAATATTTTTAAGCTTAAATAAAGATTGTAATCATCTACTATTTGCTGATAGGGTTGTGTGTAGGGTTGCCACCTGTCCAGGAATGACCTGGACATTTTGAGTTTCCATTTGTGTGTCCGGGTTTAAATCTGAGTCTGAGTTTGGTGGGAAATAGCCACAGCCAAAAAGGTGACATTAGGCATTTGCAACATACTGCAAATGCCTAAAGTTATTTCTTTCTTGTGTGTGTGTGTGATTGTGTGTCTTTGTGAGTGAGAGTGTGTGTCTTTGTGTTTGTTAATGTCTTTCTGTGTGTGTGTGTGTGTTAGTCTGTATGTGAAAGAGTGAATGTGTGTGTGTGCGAGAGAGAGAGAGTGTGTGTGTGAGAAAGAGTGTGTGAGTGTAAGTATGTGTTAGTGTGTAAGAATGTGCGTGAGAGTGTGAGCGTGTCTGATAGAGAGTCTGTCAGAGTGTGAATATTTATTTATCATAGTGCGAGCGGACATGATACGATGTAGTGTATCATGTCCGCTGCACATGCAGCATACGCTGTCGGCATTTATCATTGCACCAGCAGTTCTTGCGGTCACTAGCAGGGGGCGTTAATCAACCCAATCGTATTCGATCGGGTTGATTTCTGCCCGCGGCCTCAGAGCAGGCAGACAAGTTATGGAGCAGCGGTCTTTAGACCTCTGCTTCATAACTTCTGTTAAATCTGCCCCATAGTGTCTACTCAGCAAATTTTTTGTTGTTGTGCACAGCCACAAGAGTGTTTGGGTTTGTCCTGAACTAAAGGTGGCAACCCCTGTTGCGTGAGATCCTGCAATCACACAAGTGCTTTATTTTGTGAGCTAATCATAACTGCCCTCTGCAGTAACATGGTAAAATTATTAAATTTATATATTAGAAAAAACAATACTGCACTAATGAGCCCTTTTCCCTCCTTTACAAGCACAAGATGTGACTGCTGTGTGTAGGCCTAAACTTTACTATCCCTTTTACTCTAACAAAGACCTGCACAGAATAACAAATATTTGTTTTTTCCAATAACGTGAAAGTTAATCTAAAAGACAAAATGACAAAAAAGCGCTGCTTCAACGCTATGTTATATGTTTATTTCTCCCTGCAAATCTGGTTACACAAAGGATTTATACTTAGACAATGGTTACGGCATGCTTTATGGAACTAGTATAGACTTTGGCATCTATTTATCAAGCCGTCAACTTATTTGCATTCAACGGCATCAATACGCTCGCCTAAGATCGCCTAACATCGCTGCCACGGACCTGAATACGTTCTCCAAAATTATCAAAAAAGCTGTCAAAAAGCCGCGCACCAACTACGGTGCGATGAGCAGCGGGCTGTTGTTAACTAACAGTCATCGATCTCTCTGCTCTTCGGCTTTTTCACAGCTTTATTGTTACCCTGTCACTAAACACCACCACTATACTATACTGTTTACCCCTTATACCGCCACCCCGGAGCCCACCGCAACTCTAATAAATGTATTAACCCCTAAACCATCACTCACGGACCCCGCCGCAACGAAATAGAGTGTTTAACCCTTAAACCGCCGCTCCCGGAGCCCACCGCCACCTACATTATACTTATTAACCCCTAATCTTCCGCCCCTACACCGCAGCCACCTACATTATATTTATTAACCCCTAATCTGCCACCCCCATACCGCCGCAACCTACATTATATTTATTAACCCCTAATCTGCCCCCCCTACACCGCCGCCACCTACCTACATTTATTAACCCCCTAATCTGCCGCCCCCAACGTCGCCGCCACTAAATTAAATATATTAATCCCTAAACCAAAGTCTAACCCTAACCCTAACACCTCTTAACTTAAATATAATTTAAATAAATCTAAATAAATATTACTATCATTAAATAAATTATTCCTATTTAAAACTAAATACTTACCTGTAAAATAAACCCATAGGCCTAGATTTGGAGTTTGGCGTTAGCCGTGAAAACCAGCGTTAGAGGCTCCTAACGCTGGTTTTAGGCTAACTCCGGTATTTGGAGTCACTCAAAAAAGGGTCTAACGCTCACTTTTCAGCCGCGACTTTTCCATACCGCAGATCCCCTTACGTCATTTGCGTATCCTATCTTTTCAATGGGATCTTTCTAACTCCGGTATTTAGAGTCGTGTCTGAAGTGAGCGTTAGAAATCTAACGACAAAACTCCAGCCGCAGGAAAAAGTCAGTAGTTAAGAGCTTTCTGGGCTAACGCCGGTTCATAAAGCTCTTAACTACTGTACTCTAAAGTACACTAACACCCATAAACTACCTATGTACCCCTAAACCGAGGTCCCCCCACATCGCCGCCACTCGATTTATTTTTAACCCCTAATCTGCCGACCGCAAAGCGCCGCCAGCTAAATTATCCCTATGTACCCCTAATCTGCTGCCCCTAACACCGCCGACCCCTGTATTATATTTATTAACCCCTAACCTGCCCCCCACAACGTCGCCGCCAGCTACCTACAATAATTAACCCCTAATCTGCCAACCGCAAAGCGCCGCCACCTACATTATAGCTATGTACCCCTAATCTGCTGCCCCTACCGCCGACCCCTATATTATATTTATTAACCCCTAATCTGCCGTCCTCAACGTCGCCTCCACCTGCCTACACTTATTAACCCCTAATCTGCCGACCGGACCGCACCGCTATTATAATAAAGTTATTAACCCCTAATCCGCCTCACTAACCCTATAATAAATAGTATTAACCCCTAATCTGCCCTCCCTAACATCGCCGACACCTAACTTCAATTATTAACCCCTAATCTGCCGACCGGAGCTCACCGCTATTCTAATAAATGTATTAACCCCTAAAGCTAAGTCTAACCCTAACATTAACACCCCCCTAAATTAAATATAATTTTAATCTAACGAAATTAATTAACTCTTATTAAATAAATTATTCCTATTTAAAGCTAAATACTTACCTGTAAAATAACTCCTTTATAGCTACAATATAAATTATAATTACATTGTAGCTATTTTAGGATTAATATTTATTTTACAGGCAACTTTGTAATTATTTTCACCAGGTACAATAGCTATTAAATAGTTAAGAACTATTTAATAGTTACCTAGTTAAAATAATAACAAAATTACCTGTAAAATAAATCCAAACCTAAGTTACAATTAAACCTAACACTATACTATCATTAAATTAATTAAATAAAATACCTACAATTACCTACAATTAAACCTAACACTACACTATCAATAAATTAATTAAATACAATATGTACAAATAACTACAATGAAATAAACTAACTAAAGTACAAAAAATAAAAAAGAACTAAGTTACAAAAAATAAAAAAATATTTACAAACATAAGAAAAATATTACAATTTTAAACTAATTACACCTACTCTAAGCCCCCTAATAAAATAACAAAGACCCCCAAAATAAAAAATGCCCTACCCTATTCTAAATTACTAAAGTTCAAAGCTCTTTTACCTTACCAGCCCTGAACAGGGCCCTTTGCGGGGCATGCCCCAAAAAGTTCAGCTCTTTTTCCTGTAAAAAAAAACATACAATACCCCTCCCCCCAACATTACAACCCACCACCCACATACCCCTAATCTAACCCAAACCCCCCTTAAATAAACCTAACACTAAGCCCCTGAAGATCTTCCTACCTTGTCTTCACCCTGCCAGGTTCACCGATCGGTCCAGAAGAGCTCCTCCGATGTCCTGATCCAAGCCCAAGCGGGGGGCTGAAGATGTCCATGATCCGGTCGAAGTCTTCATCCAAGCGGGGCAGAAGAGGTCTTCCATCCGATTGAAGTCTTCATCCAGGTGGCATCTTCTATCGTCATCCATCCGGCGCGAAGCGGCAGCATGCTGAAGACCTCCGACGCGGAACATCCATCCTGCCCGACGACTGAACGACGAATGACGGTTCCTTTAAATGACGTCATCCAAGATGGCGTCCCTCGAATTCCGATTGGCTGATAGGATTCTATCAGCCAATCGGAATTAAGGTAGGAATATTCTGATTGGCTGATGGAATCAGCCAATCAGAATCAAGTTCAATCCGATTGGCTGATCCAATTAGCCAATCAGATTGAGCTCGCATTCTATTGGCTGATCGGAACAGCCAATAGAATGCGAGCTCAATCTGATTGGCTGATTGGATCAGCCAATCGGATTGAACTTGATTCTGATTGGCTGATTCCATCAGCCAATCAGAATATTCCTACCTTAATTCCGATTGGCTGATAGAATCCTATCAGCCAATCGGAATTCGAGGGACGCCATCTTGGATGACGTCATTTAAAGGAACCGTCATTCGTCGTTCAGTCGTCGGGCAGGATGGATGTTCCGCGTCGGAGGTCTTCAGGATGCTGCCGCTTCGCTCCGGATGGATGACGATAGAAGATGCCGCCTGGATGAAAACTTCAATCGGATGGAAGACCTCTTATGCCCCTCTTGGATGAAGAATTCGACCGGATCATGGACATCTTCAGCCCCCCGCTTGGGCTTGGATCAGGACATCGGAGGAGCTCTTCTGGACCGATGGGTGAACCTGGCAGGGTGAAGACAAGGTAGGAAGATCTTCAGGGGCTTAGTGTTAGGTTTATTTAAGGGGGGTTTGGGTTAGATTAGGGGTATGTGGGTGGTGGGTTGTAATGTTGGGGGGGGTATTGTATGTTTTTTTTAACAGGAAAAAGAGCTGAACTTTTTGGGGCATGCCCCGCAAAGGGCCCTGTTCAGGGCTGGTAAGGTAAAAGAGCTTTGAACTTTAGTAATTTAGAATAGGGTAGGGCATTTTTTATTTTGGGGGTCTTTGTTATTTTATTAGGGGGCTTAGAGTAGGTGTAATTAGTTTAAAATTGTTGTAATATTTTTCTTATGTTTGTAAATATTTTTTTATTTTTTGTAACTTAGTTCTTTTTTATTTTTTGTACTTTAGTTAGTTTATTTCATTGTAGTTATTTGTACATATTGTATTTAATTAATTTATTGATAGTGTAGTGTTAGGTTTAATTGTAGGTAATTGTAGGTATTTTATTTAATTAATTTAATGATAGTATAGTGTTAGGTTTAATTGTAACTTAGGTTAGGATTTATTTTACAGGTAATTTTGTTATTATTTTAACTAGGTAACTATTAAATAGTTCTTAACTATTTAAAAGCTATTGTACCTGGTTAAAATAATTACAAAGTTGCCTGTAAAATAAATATTAATCCTAAAATAGCTACAATGTAATTATAATTTATATTGTAGCTATATTAGGATTTATTTTACAGGTAAGTATTTAGCTTTAAATAGGAATAATTTATTTAATAAGAGTTAATTAATTTCGTTAGATTAAAATTATATTTAAGTTAGGGGGGTGTTAGTGTTAGGGTTAGACTTAGCTTTAGGGGTTAATACATTTATTAGAATAGCGGTGAGCTCCGGTCGGCAGATTAGGGGTTAATAATTGAAGTTAGGCGTCGGCGATGTTAGGGAGGGCAGATTAGGGGTTAATACTATTTATTATAGGGTTAGTGAGGCGGATTAGGGGTTAATAACTTTATTATAGTAGCGCTCAGGTCCGCTCGGCAGATTAGGGGTTAATAAGTGTAGGCAGGTGGAGGCGACGTTGTGGGGGGCAGATTAGGGGTTAATAAATATAACATAGGGGTCGGCGGTGTTAGGGGCAGCAGATTAGGTGTACATAGGGATAATGTAAGTAGCGGCGGTTTACGGAGCGGCAGATTAGGGGTTAAAAATAATATGCAGGGGTCAGCGATAGCGGGGGCGGCAGATTAGGGGTTAATAAGTGTAAGGTTAGGGGTGTTTAGACTCGGGGTACATGTTAGGGTGTTAGGTGCAGACGTAGGAAGTGTTTACGCATAGCAAACAATGGGGCTGCGTTAGGAGCTGAACGCGGCTTTTTTGCAGGTGTTAGGTTTTTTTTCAGCTCAAACAGCCCCATTGTTTTCTATGGGGGAATCGTGCACGAGCACGTTTTTGAGGCTGGCCGCTTGCGTAAGCAACTCTGGTATCGAGAGTTGAAGCTGCGTTAAATATGCTCTACGCTCCTTTTTTGGAGCCTAACGCTGACATTATATGGACTCTCAATACCAGAGTTATTTTTATGGTGCGGCCAGAAAAAAGCCGGCGTTAGCTACGCGGGTCCTTACCGACAAAACTCCAAATCTAGCCGTAAGATAGCTACAATATAACTAATAGTTACATTGTACTAGCTTAGGATTTATTTTTATTTTACAGGCAACTTTGTATTTATTTTAACTAGGTAGAATAGTTATTAAGCAGTTATTAACTATTTAATAACTTCCTAGTTAAAATAAATACAAATATACCTGTAAAATAAAACCTAACCTAAGTTACAATTACACCTTACACTACACTATAATTAAATAAATTCCCTAAACTAAATACAATTAAATACAATTAAATGAAATTATCTAAAGCACAAAAAGCAAACACTTAATTACAGAAAATAATAAACAAAGTACAAGATTTTTTAAACTAATTACACCCCCAAAATAAAAAGCCCTACCCTACACTAAATTACTAACTTATTAAAAGGGCATTTTGCGGGGCATTGCCCCAAAGTAATCAGCTCTTTTACCTGTAAAAAAAAATTACAAACCCCCCCAACATTAAAACCCACCACCCACACAACCAACCCTACTCTAAAACCCACCCAATCCCCCCTTAAAAAAACCTAACACTAACCCCTTGAAGATCACCCTACCTTGAGAAGTCTTCACCCAACCGAGCCGAAGTCCTCAACAAAGCTGGCAGAAGTGGTCCTCCAGACAGGCAGAAGTGGTCCTCCAGACGGGCAGAAGTCTTCATCCAGACGGCATCTTCTATCTTCATCCATCCGGCGTGGAGAGGCTCCATCTTCAAGACATCCGACGCGGAGCATCCTCTTCATCCGGAGTCTTCTTCAACAATGACGGTTCCTTTAAGTGACGTCATCCAAGATGGCGTCCCTTCAATTCCGATTGGCTGATAGAATTCTATCAGCCAATCGGAATTAAGGTAGGAAAAATCCTATTGGCTGATGCAATCAGCCAATAGGATTGAAGTTCAATCCTATTGGCTGATCCAATCAGCCAATAGGATTGAGCTCACATTCTATTGGCTGTTCCAATTAGCCAATAGAATGCAAGCTCAATCCTATTGGATGATTGCATCAGCCAATAGGATTGAACTTCAATCCTATTGGCTGATTGCACAGCCAATAGGATTTTTCCTACCTTAATTCTGATTGGCTGATATAATTCTATCAGCCAATTGGAATTGAAGGGACGCCATCTTGGATGGCATCACTTAAAGGAACCATCATTGTTGAAGAAGACTCCGGATGAAGAGGATGCTCCGCATCGGATGTCTTGAAGATGGAGCCCCTCCGCGCTGGATGGATGAAGATAGAAGATGCCATCTGGATGAAGACTTCTGCCCGTCTGGAGGACCACTTCTGCCCGTCTGGAGGACTACTTCTGCCCATCTGGAGGACCAGTTCTGCCGGCTTCATTGAGGACTTCGGCCCGGTTGGGTGAAGACTTCTCAAGGTAGGGTGATCTTCAAGGGGTTAGTGTTAGGTTTTATAAGGGGGGATTGGGTGGGTTTTAGAGTAGGGTTGGTTGTGTGGGTGGTGGGTTTTAATGTTGGAGGGGTTGTAAAAATTTTTTACAGGTAAAAGAGCTGATTACTTTGGGGCAATGCCCCGCAAAAGGCCCTTTTAAGGGCTAATTGTAATTTAGTGTAGGGTAGGGCTTTTTTTATTTTGGGGGGCTTTTTATTTTGTTAGGGGGATTAGATTAGGTGTAATTAGTTTAAAAATCTTGTACTTTGTTTATTATTTTCTGTAATTTAGTGGGGGGGTTTTTGTGCTTTAGATCATTTTATTTAATAGTATTTAATTGTATTTAGTTTAGGGAATTTATTTAATTATAGTGTAGTGTTAGGTGTAATTGTAACTTAGTTTAGGTTTTATTTAGACATGTGCATGGCGAAAAAATTCGGTTTGGATCGATTCGGATTTTTTCGAATTTCGGTTCGGATCCATTCGAATTCGGAAAAATTTGAATCAATTCGGTTCGGATTAGTTTCGGATTCATTTGGATTCTAATAAATTCGGCTGGATTCGGTTTGATTCGGTTTGGTTTGGTTCGGAAATTCGGAATTTCGGTATGTGTTAGGTGGGATGTGCTGTGTATTAGACTAGTATTATGTACTGTATATTAGGTGTAACCCATAGCAGAGTGATATAACCTAATATACTGTACAATACTAGTGTAATCCATGGCCATCCGAATCTACCGAGTAAATCCGAACTAATTCGGATTTATTCGGTAGATTCAGCACTATTTCAATTCGGAAATTCAAATCAATCCGAATTTAATGAGTTCGGCCGAATTTCCAGTGTAGGGGGGGGGCAGATTAGGGGTTAATAAGTATAATGTAGGTGGCGGCGGTGTAGGGGTGCAGATTAGGGTTTAATAAGTATAATGTAGGTGGCGGCGGTGTAGGGGGGGCAGATTAGGGGTTAATAAGAATAATGTAGGTGGCAGCGGTGTAGGGGGGCAGATCAGGGGTTAATAAGTATAATGTAGGTGGCGGATCCATTCGAATTCGGAAAAATTTGAATCAATTCGGTTCGGATTAGTTTCGGATTCATTTGGATTCTAATAAATTCGGCTGGATTCGGTTTGATTCGGTTTGGTTTGGTTCGGAAATTCGGAATTTCGGTATGTGTTAGGTGGAATGTGCTGTGTATTAGACTAGTATTATGTACTGTATATTAGGTGTAACCCATAGCAGAGTGATATAACCTAATATACTGTACAATACTAGTGTAATCCATGGCCATCCGAATCTACAGAGTAAATCCGAACTAATTCGGATTTATTCGGTAGATTCAGCACTATTTCAATTCGGAAATTCAAATCAATCCGAATTTAACGAGTTCGGCCGAATTTCCGAATCGATCCGAAATGAATCACACATTTCTAGTTTTATTTTACAGGTATATTTGTATTTATTTTAACTAGGAAGTTATTAAATAGTTAATAACTATTTAATAACTATTCTACCTAGTTAAAATAAATACAAAGTTGCCTGTAAAATAAAAATAAATCCTAAGCTAGCTACAATGTAACTATTAGTTATATTGTACCTATCTTAGGGTTTATTTTACAGGTAAGTATTTAGTTTTAAATAGGAATAATTTATTTATTTAATGATAGTAATATTTATTTAGATTTATTTAAATTATATTTAAGTTAGGGGGTGTTAGGGTTAGGGTTTGACTTAGGTTTAGGGGTTAATACATTTAATATAGTGGTGGCGACGTTGGGGGCGGCATATTAGGGGTTAATAAATGTAGGTAGGTGGCGGCGGTGTAGGGGCAGCAGATTAGGGGTTAATAAGTATAATGTAGGTGGCGGCGGTATGGGGGGGCAGATTAGGGGTTAATAAGTATAATGTAGGTGGCGGCGGTGTAGGGGTAGGGGGGACAGATTAGGGGTTAATAAGTATAATGTAGGTGGCGGCGGTATAGGGGGGGCAGATTAGGGTTTAATAAGTATAATGTAGATGGCGGCGGTGTAGGGGGGGCAGATTAGGGGTTAATAAGAATAATGTAGGTGGCGGCAGTGTAGGGGGGGGCAGATTAGGGGTTAATAAGTATAATGTAGGTGGCGGCGGTGTAGGGGTGCAGATTAGGGTTTAATAAGTATAATGTAGGTGGCGGCGGTGTAGGGGGGGCAGATTAGGGGTTAATAAGAATAATGTAGGTGGCAGCGGTGTAGGGGGGCAGATCAGGGGTTAATAAGTATAATGTAGGTGGCGGCGGTGTAGGGGGGTTAGATTAGGGGTGTTTAGACTCGGGGTACATGTTAAGGTGCTAGGTGTAAACGTTCCCATAGGAGTCAATGGGATATCGGGCAGCAGCGAACAGAAGCTTTCGCTGCTTTCAGACTCCCATTGATTCCTATGGCATCTGCCACCTCCAGGGTGGCGGAGTAAAAACCAGGTACGCTGGGCCGGAATAGTGCCAAGCGTACCTGGTAGAAATTTGATGACTAGCAAAAGTAGTCAGATTGTGCCGAATTTACATTCGGAACATCTGTAATGACGTAAGCATCGATCTGTGTCGCATTGAGCCCGGCGGATCGTATGTTACGTCACAAAATTCTACTTTTGCCGGTCTGTAGGGTTTGATAACCAAGGGGAATCAGGCTCTCCACAAATACGCTGCGGAATTCCAGCATATTTGCGGTTGACGGCTTGATAAATAGATGCCTTTGTCTCAGATATAATCATGGTATATACTGGTTTGAGTTTGTCTTTTAAGTGAGTATCTTTTATGTGTGCCGACTAACATTATCCCTTGAATCAAATTTGTGTTTCTTGGGAGTTTTGTTTTGCATATTTGTTTGCAAGTAAGTGGATAAATCTATATAGGATGAAGGAACATTGGACTTACTAGCACTAGCTGTGGACTCTAAAGCGCAGGACACTTTTGTTTGATCTATATAAAAAATGTGTAAATGTGGTGTGTTAACATTGCTCGAGAGCAATCCATACCGCTTCCATTTTTGCGCTCACATTACAAACTTGAAGTCATTTTTTATCACTTGAAGGGACAGTCTACACCAGAGTTTTTATTGTTTAAAAATATAGATAATCCATTTATTACACATTCCCTAGTTTTGCATAACCAACACAGTTATATTATTACACTTTTTACCTATGTGATTACTTTGTAACTAAGCCTCTGCAGACTGCCCCTTTATTTCAGTTCTTTTGACAGACAACATTTTAGCCAATCAGTGCTGACTCTAGGTAACTCCACGGGCGTTAGCACAATGTTATCTATATTGCACTCATAAACTAACGCCCTCTAGTGGTGAAAAACTCAAAATGCATTCAGATAAGAGGTTTTCATCAAGGTCTAATAAATTAGCATATGAGCCTACCTACCACTTGGGTAGGTTACGACTCCATTTTTTGCAGCTCAGTGAAAGTGAGCCCTTGGACAGTATATTTAAAGTTCTGGTCAATGTAGAAAATAAAGAATAATTTTAGAAATAAAGACCTCTTATGGTGAAACATATTCTAAGTGTGTTGGAATTAATTATAAACAAACTAGGCGATAAGTCTGCCCAGAGGGCAGTCTATGTTTAAAAAAAACAAACCCCCAAGCTAATTTTACTAAAAATTTAGCTATCCAAAATAAAAAAATTAAACCTAAAATAATACCCCTATAAAAATAAAATTTTTCCCCAAAATAAAAACACCCCCTAATCTAATACTAAACTACCAAAAGCCCTAAATTAAACAGCTCTTTTACTAAAAAAAATTACCAATTAACCCCTAACAGTAAAACCTCCACCCAACCAACCCCCTAAAATAAAAAAAAACTAACACTAAAAAAACATAAACTACCCATTGCCCTAAAGGGGCATTTGTATGGACAATGCCCTTAAAGAGCTCTTTTACAGCCCATTAAATACCTAATCTTAAAAATAAAAAAAATAAAAAATAAAATTAAAATCCTAAAACTACGCCCCAAATAGGTACTCACTGTTCCTGAAGTCCGGCGGAGAAGGTCTTTTTCCAGGTGGCTCCATCATCTTCTATCTTCATTCTCTGGGAAGGTGGCGTGGAGTGGAGGTGGCGCGGAGTGGTCTTCCCTGATGCGCGGATCCGGAGTGGCGGTCCTCAGAGGCAGTCCTCAGTAGCGGTCTTCAGTGGCGGTGATCCTCAGCAGTATGGAGGCTCCTCTTCATCCGATCTCTGGCGTACACTAAAAATTGAATGGAAGGTACTGCAATCAATTTGGGGTACCTTGCATTCCTATTGACTGAAGTTTTGAAATCAGCCAATAGGATTAGAGCTACTGAAATCCTATTGGCTGTTCAAATCAGCCAATAAGATGTCACTAGCTCTCATCCTATTGGCTGATTTAAAAATTTCAGCTAATAGGAATGTGACGTACCCCAATAATTATGGGCTACCTCGCATTCAATCTTCAGTGTGCGGAGGATGATCGCATAAAGAGGAGCCTCCACGCCATTGAGGACCACTGCCGTTGAGGAGCGCCGCTGAGGATCGCCACATCTGGGAAGACCGCTCTACACCTCCGCTCCGCGCCACCTTCACTGTGGATGAAGATAGAAGATGATGGACCCGCCAGGAAGAAGACCTTCTCCGCCAGACTTCAGGAACAATATGTGGGGCTTAGTGTTAGGGTTTTTTTTTTTTTTTTTTTGGAGGGGGGGGTATTTTTAAGATTAGGGATTTGGGCGCTGTAATAGAGCTGAATGCACTTTTAAGGGTAGTAAAAGAGCTGAATGCCCTTTTAAGGGCAATACCCATACAAATGCCCCTTTAGGGGCAATGGGTAGTTTAGGTTTTTTTAGTGTTAGTTTTTTTATTTTGGGGGTTTGGTGGTTGGGGGTTTTACTGTTAGGGGGGACTTGGTTTATTTTTAATGTAAAAAAGCTGATTTCTTTAGGGCAATGCCCTACTAAAAGCCCTTTAAGGGCTATTGGTTGTTTATTCTTAGATTAGGGGGTGTTTTTATTTTGGGGGTGCTTTTATTTTCATAGGGAATAGGTTTTATGTTTTTATTTTGGATAATGTGGTTTATTATTTTGTGTAATGTTAGTCTTTTTTTATTTTCTGTAATGTTAGACTTTTTTTATTTTCTGTAATTTTAGATTAGTTTAAATTTATTTTTCTTTATTTTTAAAGTAATGTTAGTTTTTTTATTTTAATTGTAATTTAGGATTATTTTAATTTATGTAATGGGGTTAATTTAGGGGGTGTTAGGTTAGGGGGCTTAGTAATTAGTTATTTGTGTTGTAGGGTTTGTTGGTTTAGGGGTTAATAGATTTATTATGTTAATTCCGCTGTGGATTAATGGTGGTTTAGGGGTTAATAGATTTATTAGGTTAATTAGCTATATGGGTTAATGGCGGTTTAGGCGTTAATAGATGTATTAGGTAGTTTGCGATGTTGGGGTTGGTGGATTTAGGGGTTAATAATTTTATTAGGTAGTTGGGGTTTTTTCTTAATACTTATTGCGGGCGGTTAGGTTTTTTTTAATACTTATTGCAGGCATTTAGGGTTTTTTAATACTTATTGCGGGCGGTTAAGGTTTTTTTTTAACACTTATTGCGGGTGGTTAGGTTTTTTTGTAATGCTCCGTTTGCCTTCACTGCACTCAGGTGAATTATTTTGTCTGCGCGCGCAGCCAACATTCTTTGGGCTGCCTCGCACTGCCAACATTCCTTTGAGGATGCGTGCGCAACTGGCACCAACGGGCGTGTTACAAACGCGATTATAGTATAGATACTTATCTGGGCCGAGATTACATATACGTGTAGGTTTCAGCGCAACTGCTGAAACCCATGCCATCCTTAAATTCAACTCGGACATCAGGTGAAACACAGATACAGCACCGGCAGATCATATACTGCTGTAAGTCGGATAAACCGACGAGGTACAGAAATATGCGGAAATACACATTTCTGGAGTCCCAGTGACTTATGGTATATGATCTGCCGGCGCATAAGTAAAATACAAAAAAGTTTAATATATCCACCATCCCCTCACATTGTGACTACTAATAAAATGTATTAACTTCTAAACCGCCATCCCCACACATCACAACTACAAATAAAATGTATTAACCTCTAAACCGCCATCCCCACACATCACAACTGCTAATAAAATGTAATAACCCCTAATCAGCCAAACCCCACATCGCAAAGTACCTAATAAATGTATTAATCCCTAATCCGCCATCCCCCCATATCGCAAATAATAATAAAATGTATTAACCTCTGAACCGCCATCCCCCCACATCGTAACTACTAATAAAATGTATTAACCTCTAAACCTCCCTCCCCCCACATCACAACTACTAATAAAATATATTAACCTCTAAACCGCCATCCCCCAACAACACAATCTACCTATTTAAATTTTTAACCACTAATCTGCCAACCCCCACATCGCAAACTACCTAATAAATGTATTAACAAAAATGTTTTTTAAATCAGCCAATAGGATGAGAGCTACTTAAATGATTTGAACAGCCAATAGGATTCAGTAGCTCTCATCCTATTGGCTGGTTTGAAAATTTCAGCCAATGGGAATGTAAGGTACCCTAATATAAAAGGAGTACCTTGCATGAAGAGGACCTCCACGTCACCGAAGACTGCCGCTGCCGAAGACCACTCCGCGCCTCAAAAGAACGTTCCGCACCTCCAGGAAGAAGATAGAAGATGGTCCCGCGATGGATGAAGATGGATCCATCTGTATGAAGACTTTTCCCTGCCCGGAAGAAGACGGATGTCCAGACTTCAGGAACGGTGAGTACATTATTTTGAGTTAGTGTTAGCTTTTTTTTTTGGAGGGTGTTTTTTTTTTTTAGATTAGGGCTTTTTTATTTTTTAATGGGCAGCAAGAGAGCTGATTTCCCTTATAAGGGTATTGACCATACAAATGCCCCTTTAGGGGCAATGGGTAGATAAGATTTTTAGGTTAGGTCTTTTTTATTTGGGGGTCGGGTGGGTGGGGTTTTTTACTGTTATGGGTTAAATTGTAGTTTTTATGTAAAAGAGCTGATTGCTTCAAGGCAATGCCCTACAAAAGTCCTTTTTAAGGGCTATTGGTAGTTTATTCTTAGATTATGAGGTGTTTTTATTTTGGGGTGGCTTTTTTGTTTTTATAGGGGTATTATATTAGGATTACATTTTTTATTTTTATTTTGGATTATTTAGTTAATTTTTTTCTATAATGTTAGATCTTTTTATTTTTTGTAATATTAGATTTTTTATTTTAATCTTAGGTTGTTTTTTTATGTAATATTAGGATTTTTTATTTTAATTTTAAGTTAGGATTTTTTTATTTTGGTAATTTTTATTTATTTTTTAGGAATTTAGACATTTTTTATTTTATGTAATTGGGGTTAATTTAAGGGGTTATAAATTAGGGGGCTTAGTGATTAGATTAACAGTTTGCGTTGTGGGGGATGGCAGTTTAGGGGTTAATAGGGTAATTAGGCAGATTGCGTTGTGGGGGATGGTAGTTTAGGGGTTAATTTTAATAGGTAGTTTGAAATGTGGGGGTTGGCTGATTAGGGGTTAATAGTGTAATTAGATCATTTGCGTTTTGGGTGAGTGGCTGATTAGGGATTAATAACTTTATTAAGTACTTTGCGGTGTGGGTGGGTGCCGGATTAGGGGTTAATAGTGTAATTAGATACTTTGCGATTTGGGGGTTGGCGGATTAGGGGTTAATACATTTATTAGTTATTGCAGCAGGGAGGATGGTGGTTTAGAGGTACATATTGCGCATGCATTAGGTGTTTGTTAAAACTTCCAGGGAGTTAAGGTGTTCATATACTCAGTGCAAGGCTTGCTGCGCCTGCCTATGTGTGGCGAGGTGAAAATTGAGTAAATTTTCTCAATTTTCGCTGATTAAGTCCTTGAGCTCAATATGTGATACCGACTTGTGACGCAGGTTCTATGTAAGTTTATGGGAGTAAAAATAGCGGCCGACATGTGAAATATACCCGCCGCATTTGTATGTGGCGCTGTATATGTGATCGCAACATCCGTCTAAAAATAGCCGACACCGGCTTTTGCAGGCAACTCTGTATATATGATCGGGCCCCTAGAGTGGGAAGTTACCAGCAAAAAACATTGCCTCTTTTAATTTCATTAACTCACTGTCTGTAAACTCCTGATTAAGTCCTTGAGCTAAATATGTGATACCGACTTGTGACGCAGGTTCTATGTTAGTTTATGGGAGTAAAAATAGCGTCCGACGTGTGAAATATACGCGCCACATTTGTATGTGGTGCCGTATATGTGATCGCATCATCCGTCTAAAAATAGCTGACACCGGCTTTTGCAGGCAACTCTGTATATGTGATCGGGCCCCTAGAGTGGGAAGTTACCAGCAAAAAACATTGCCTCTTTTAATTTCATTAACTCACTGTCTGTAAACTCCTGGTCTGAAACAAACTCCAAATGGAAAACTCTCTAGTTGCTGTCATGTTATAACTATGTGCCTTTGATTTTTTTGTTTTTTTTGTTTTTTATTTCCAAATTTTCAAACTTTGACAGTCATTTCTGCTTCCCTGTACATGACTTTTGTTAAATAGATTCCCATCACTGAAAAATTTAAGCGACCCGTGCAATTCTGCCCCTCATTCACACAGCCAATTTCGCGCAAGCAGGGACTGTCAGTCGACCCGGTCGGACTAGTCCTGGGTGATTATAAACCGTCAGCTCAGAGCTGGCAGAGAGGTTAAGACATATGCAAGCCTGCACCTAAGGAGCCCTAAAGCTGCATCCACAGCTAAGCAGCTTGATAAATGGAGCCCATAGTCAAAGTTGAGCTTCTGAGATACTGCAGAAGAAAATAAAGTATTACACTCATTACACTATCTAATAAAATTATCCATATAAATATTAATTTAAAAAGTTATAAAGGTTCAAAAGTATTTGGTATATGACACAGTGTTTGAATGAAAAGGGCTATGATATATATATATATATATTAGGGCTGCACGATTAATCACATATGCGATTTATAATTGCGATTAATCGCTGCAGTTTAAAAACAGCGAGAGTACGTGCTTTATAACCCCACCCACTATGATGTCACCTATGACGTACAGAAGGGATCCGTGGCAGCCACATGCGGGTAAGGGGGGTGGCAGTAACTTACCAGTGCTGTACTAGCACATGTTGACTGACTGAACTCAGGCTGAGAGGGGGCCGGGGGCAGCCATGTCGGATCTAGCTGGAGGGATAGCCGGCCATGCATTGCTGAATGGACTAGCAGCGTTTTCTTGTCCGGTGCAGCAGCAAGCACAGCGGCTCCCTCCCACCATGAATAGAAAGCTGGCCAGCAGGATGCACAGTCTGCGCGCCCAAATACTCCATTCAAAGTCAAAGAATGAGTGCCCGTTTTTTAAAAATCCTATTAAAAACAGGGACACTTTCATTCATGAAAGTTTACATTTCACTGGTTTTGTTAAAATACTTATCTTTTCTTCTTGAAGCCAGAGAAGCGATTCCCCCTACTGCCGCTCGTCACTTCATATGTCAGCAATGACGAATCCGGCTTCCTCCAATCACGGTGGGGGGGAAGCCGTGATTGGAGGATGCTGTATTTGTCATTGTTGACATAGGAAGAGACGAGCGGCAGGAGGGGGAATCGCTTCTCCGGCTTCAAGAAGAAAAGGTAAGTATTTTTACAAAACCGGTGAAATGTAAACTTTCATGAATTAAGGTAGGAAAAATCTGATTGGCTGATTAAATCAGCCAATCAGATTCAAGTTCAATCCGATTTGCTGATCCAATCAGCCAATCAGATTGAGCTCGTATTCTATTGGCTGTTCCGATCAGCCAATAGAATGCAAGCTCAATCTGATTGGCTGATTGGATCAGCCAATCAGATTTTTCCTACCTTAATTCCGATTGGCTGATAGAATCCTATCAGCCAATCGGAATTCGAGGGACGCCATCTTGGATGATGTCATTTAAAGGAACCTTCATTCGGCGAGTAGGCGTCGGTTGAAGAGGATGGATCCGCGTCGGCTGGAAGAAGATGGCTCCGCTCCGGATGGATGGATGAAGATAGAAGATGCCGCTTGGATGAAGATGTCTGCCGGTCCGGATGTCCTCTTCTGCCCGGATAGGATGAAGACTTCTGCCGCTCCGGATGTCCTCTTTTGGTCCATCGGTGCCCGGCTGGGTGAACACGACTCAAGGTAGGGAGATCTTCAGGGGGGTAGTGTTAGGTTTATTTAAGGGGGGTTTGGGTTAGAGTAGGGGTATGTGGGTGGTGGGTTTTAATGTTGGGGGGGTTGTATTTTTTTTACAGGCAAAAGAGCTGATAACTTAGGGGCATGCCCCGCAAAAAGCCCTTTTAAGGGCTGGTAAAAGAGCTGGTTACTTTTTAATTTAGAATAGGGTAGGGACCTTTATTATTTTGGGGGGCTTTTTTATTTTAATAGGGGGCTTAGAGTAGGTGTAATTAGCCTAATATTCTTGTAATCTTTTTTTTTTTTTTAAATTTAGTGTTTTTTTTTTTTTTGTAATTTAGTTTAGTTTATTTAATTGTATGTAATTGTAGATAATTTATTTAATTAATTTATTGATAGTGTAGTGTTAGGTTTAATTGGAACTTAGGTTAGGATTTATTTTACAGGTAATTTTGTAATTATTTTAACTAGGTAGCTATTAAATAGTTAATAACTATTTAATAGCTATTGTACCTAGTTAAAATAAATACAAAGTTGCATGTAAAATAAATATAAATCCTAAAATAGCTACAATATAATTATTCTTTATATTGTAGCTATATTAGGGTTTATTTTACAGGTAAGTATTTAGTTTTAAATAGGAAGACTTTAGTTAATAAGATTTAAATTATTTCATTAGATTAAAATTATATTTAACTTAGGGGGGTGTTAGGGTTACGGTTAGACTTAGCTTTAGGGGTTAATACATTTATTACAGTAGCGGCGAGGTCCGTTCGGCAGATTAGGGGTTAATACTTGAAGTTAGGTGGCGGCGACATTGGGGGGGGGCAGGTTAGGGGTTAATACTATTTATTATAGGGTTTGCGAGGCGGGAGTGCGGCGGTTTAGGGGTTAATAACTTTATTAGAGTAGCAACGAGGTCCGGTCGGCAGATTAGGGGTTAATAAGTGTAGGTAAGTTAGCGGCGACGTTGGGGGGGCAGATTAGGGGTTAATAAATATTATGTAGGTGTCGGCAATGTTAGGGGCAGCAGATTAGGGATTCATAGGGATAATGTAGGTGGCGGCGGTGTGCGGTCGGCAGATTAGGGGTTAAAAATATTTATTATATTGGCGGCGATGTGGGGGGACCTCGGTTTAGGGGTACATAGGTAGTTAATGGGTGTTAGTGTACTTTGGAGCACAGTAGTTAAGAGCTTTATAAACCGGCGTTAGCCCATAAAGCTCTTAACTACTGACTTTTTTTTGCAGCTGGAGTCTTGTCGGTAGAGGCTCTACCGCTCACTTCAGCCAAGACTTTAAATACCGGCGTTAGGAAGATCCCATTGAAAAGATAGGATACGCAATTGGCTAAGGGGATCTGCGGTATGGAAAAGTCGCGGCTTGAAAGTGAGCGTTAGACCCTTTCCTGCCTGACTCTAAATACCAGCGGGCGGCCAAATGCAGCGTTAGGACCCCTTAACGCTGCTTTTGACGGCTAACGCAGAACTCTAAATCTAGGCGTAAATAAATGCTAGATATAATGATGCATTCAAAGAAAAGACTAGTCTGAGAATAACATGTTGATATATTTTTTTAAAGTTTAATTAGCTTTTTGAATATTGACAAAATAAGTGTAAAGTTTAAGTGTTTATAAAACAATGGGAGCTGCCATGTTGTAACTTAGGTTACCTTCTCTGCTGTGGCCAATTAGGGACAGTTATAAATAGATCACTAGAGAGTGCAGCCAATAGCTGTGTGTAATATAACAGTGTTCTGCACTTCCATTTCTAACAGGAACTGAAAAGTTAACAATTTCAAAATGGTATTAGAGGAATTATATATGCATAACAAAAGGTATTTCTGAAATACCTTATTCTCCTGAACATTAAGTGTTATATTCTAATACTTTTGCATTATATTCTAGTCATTTAGAATCTGCTATTCAAAATTACACTTCATGTTTGGTGTCCTTAGCAAGTTTATCCTAATCCCAATGTTTTGACTGAATGTGTTAGGTAATTTGAGATACAACAGCAATAATTTAAAAATATCTGAATTTCCTGTTTGGATTCAGTAAATGTGCAAATGGTTATACAGTTTCTCAGACCAACACAAAAGAAAAAAATAGATCATAGGCGCACAGAATATCATTACAGTGAAACCTAGTTGTTAATGAGTGTGTTTTCTTGCTATTCTTCTTGCCTCACTTGCCCTAAATGACACATCCTATACAATCTTTGCCACTTTTGGTAATGATTACAAATATAAGTCCCTGGAGCATATGTTTGCCGAGGGGAACAAAAAAGGATCAATCTGCAGTTCTTGATTTGATTGGAAGTGGGTGGATATTTGACTTATGTCTTGCGATTTAACTATGCACGTGCTTCTTTGCATATGTGATAGACTTGCTGGACAATTCCACCATCTACTCCGAACGTCAATTACCAAGGGTTTTATATCTGAAAACCAAAAGCCTCCAACATAAGTCAAATTTATAAAAAGTAGATTTCAAATTAAGAAATCTTTAGTAAAACTTTCACATTTTCATCTACCTAAATTTTGTTACAATTTATAGCATACCATTAACTGTCTGCTAAGGCATTAAGTGAACCCTTCAAGTGACATGCCATGTTATAACAAATGTCCGTTCATAGTAAACAGTTTCTCATGAGAATGTAACAATATCAGATAGGTTAGACATGGGCATTCGGCAGCTTTATTATGGGGAAGCAGGCAGCCCCTTGTTGACTGCGGCTCTTTTCAGAGACGGATTTATGCTTGTGAAAGATCACCACACTAAGGTTTGTGCAAATCCAGATCTTAGTGTGGTGATTTTTCACAAATCCAGCTCCAGAAAGAGCCGAAGTCAAGGAGGGGCTGCTTACTTCAACATTCAGCATCTAATCTTTCCATAAGTCTTAAAGGGACAGTCAAGTCCAAAAAAAACTTTCATGTTTAAAATAGGGCATGTAATTTTAAACGACTTTCCAATTTACTTTTATCACCAATTTTGCCTTGTTCTCTTGATATTCTTAGTTGAAAGCTAAACCTAGGAAGGCTCATATGATAATTTCTAAGTCCTTGAAGGCCGCCTCTTATCACATGCTTTTTTATTTGCTTTTCACAACAGGGGAGTGCTAGTTCATGTGAGCCATATAGATAACATTGTGATCATACCCGTGGCTTGTAGCAGACACTGCACTAATTACCTAAAATGAAAGTCAATAGATAATAAATACAATGTCATGTGATCAGGGGACTGTCAGAAGATGCTTAGATACAAGTAAATCACAGAGGTAAAAAGTTTATTAATATAACAGTGTTGGTTGTGAAAAACTGGGGAATGGGTAATAAAGGGATCATCTATCTTTTTAAACAACAAAAATGCTGGTGTTGACTGTCCCTTTAAGTGTGTTGCACATTATCATAAATGTTAATGTTTAATTGTTTATTAGTTTATTTAAAGGAACACTGCAAACATTCAGCCAGATCACGAGTTTTGCGTTATGAGTGGCTCGCTAATAACTTGCAAGTTATTTCCACTGCTCACCTTTAACAGCGCTGCTATTACAGGTTTGCAAAAAAAAAAACGGCGTTTAAATGGGATTGAACTCGCATTCTATTGGCTGTTCCAATCAGCCAATAGAATGCAAGCTCAATCATATTGGCTGATTGGATCAGCCAATAGGATTGAAGCTCATTCCTATTGGCTGATTGCATCAGCCAATAGGATTTTTTACCCTTTAATTTCGATTGGCTGATTCTATCAGCCAATCGGAATTCAAGAGACGCCATCTTGGATGACGTCCCTTAAAGGGAACCTTCAGTGTACGTCTGGGACCGTATGAAGAAGATGCTCCGCGCCGGATGTCTTAAAGATGGAGCTGCTCCATGTCGGAAGGATGAAGATAGAAGATGCCGTCTGGATGAAGACTTCTGCCCGCCTGGAGGACGACTTCTTACCGCTTGGATGAAGACTTCTTCCGGCTTCATTGAGGACTTCTTGCCGCTTGGATGAAGACTTCTCCCGGCTGGATGAGGATGGATGTCCGGTCTTCAAAAACTGTAAGTGGATCTTTGTGGGTTAGTGTTAGGTTTTATTAAGGGTTTATTGGGTGGGTTTTATTTTTAGCTTAGGGTTTTGGTCAATGTAAAAGAGCTAAATGCCCTTTTAAGGGCATTGCTCATCCAAATGCCCTTTTCAGGGCAATGGGGAGCTTAGGTTTATTTAGATAGGATTTTATTTGGGGGGTTGGTTGCGTGGGTGGTGGGTTTTACTGTTGAGGGGCTGTTTGTTTGTTTGTTTTTTTACAGGTAAAAGAGCTGATTTCTTTGGGGCAATGCCCCGCAAAAGGCCCTTTTAAGGGCTATTGGCAGTTTAGTGTAGGATAGGGGTTTTATTATTTGGGGGGGCTTATTTATTTTGATAGGGCTATTAGATTAGGTGTAATTAGTTTAAATATTTGTTAATTTCTTTTTTATTTTGTGTAATTTAGTGTTTATTATTTTTTGTAATTTAGTTAATTGTATTTCAATGATGTAATTTATTTAATTTTAGTGTAATTTTAGGTTTAACTGTAAGACAGGTTAGGTTTTATTTCACAGGTAAATTTGTATTTATTTTAACTAGGTAGTTATTAAATAGTTAATAACTATTTACTAACTAATCAACCTAGTTAAAATAAATACAAAGTTACCTGTGAAATAAAAATAAAACATAAGCTAGTTACAATATAACTATAAGTTATATTGTAGCTAGCTTAGGTTTTACTTTACAGGTATGTATTTATTTAGTTTTAAATAAGAATATTTTAGGTATTAATTGTAATTTTTATTTGGAATTATTTTAATTAGGTTAAAGTTAGTGGGTGTTAGGGTTAGGGTTATGTTAGGGTTATGGTTAGACTTAGGGTTAGGTTTAGGGGTTAATAACTTTAGTATAGTGGCGGCGACATTGGGGCAGCAGATTAGGGGTTAATAAGTGTAGTTAGGTTGCGGCAATTTTGGGGGCAGCAGATTAGGGGTTAATAACAATAATGTAGGTTGTGACGATGTTAGGGACAGCAGATTAGGGGTTAATAAGTGTATGTAGGTGGCAATGACATTGGGGGCTGCAGATTAGGGGTTAATAATATTTAACTAGTGTTTGTGATGCAGGAGTACGGCGCTTTAGGGGTTAATATGTTTATTATAGTGGCGGCGATGTCCGGAGGGCCTCGGCTTATGGGGTAATAGGTAGTTTATGGGTGTTGGTGTATGTTACAGAAGCATTAGTTATTTTGTTGTGAAGAGCTTATTTCCCAGCAGCAATGCCTGAACCAGCAAGCCAGCGCCTAAGAAGGGCTCCAAGAAAACCGTAACAAGTTTCATTTCATAAAGAGTTAACTCTTTTTTTTCAGCTTTTAGAAACTATTGTCTAATCACCTCTGGAGCCAGACTGCTAATTGATAAGATGAACTTATAAACTTGTTATCTTAAGTACTGTAATCCTATTGTGGCCTGTCAAAGGACAGTGCTCTCTATCTAAATGTGTGATGGGGGATTTTGTGCTTCCCCCCCTCTCCCCCTGGGAGTGCCCTGTGTGCATGTAACTTTAATAAAAAGCAGGCTGGGCATCCCAGTCCTGAGTTCTTGTTTGACCCTCAATCGCAGCGTTGACTCGTTTTTGTGGGCAGAAGGGTATCCTAGCGGTACTGCAGCTAAGGGAGATTATTCTATATTTGCGAGACTCATATAGAATACTATGGAAAGCAGCTTCTCCCCTCTTTAGCAATAGGGATCCAGGCTACTAAGCGGTCCATCTCTCAGCGAGACTAAGGGTAACCGTAACATTTGGCGGCAGCGGCGGGATTTTCCTGGATTTCCTAGGAGAGGTACAGAACGGATGGAGAGCGCTTACGAAAAATTGAAGCGTACAACCCTAAAGGATTTACTTGAAAGCAGAGGGGGGTACGCCAGCAACCGGCCGAGGAGAGAGCTGATCGCAGAATTGACCGAACTGGATCAGAGCTTCACAATGGCGGAAACACCGACCACGATTAGTGACGAAAAAACCAGGATTGTTCGGGAAAGGCTCTCATTATACGGGCCGAACCCCTCCATGGAATTGGTACAACAGTTGATGGCGGAGGCGGACGAGGATATACGAGAGACTCGAGCCCACGAACTCAACCTAGCGAACGCACACCGCAATGCTGAAGCCCCGCAGGTAATCATCCCTGTCGAAAATGCTGGGAGGCCCAAGATACCCTATGCGGCATTTCGACCCTTCCTAGAGAGCGAGACAGGGATTGATGAATATTTGGCGGACTTCGAAAGGCAATGTGCCCTGCACCAGATTCCCAACAGAGAGTGGCCCACGATATTGTCTGGGAAACTATCCGGGCGAGCCCTGGAAGCCTTTCGTACTCTGGGTGCTGAGGAAGTGACACAGTATGAGCTAGTTAAGGAGACACTGTTGCGACGGTACGCTGTAACTCCGGACAAGAAGCCTAACGATACCCATATGGAATGGGCGCACCGAATGCGGAGAGCGGCAAATCACTGGCTGAGCGGAAGTAAAGCGGTGACTGGGGAGGAAATTTTACAATTGTTTCTCTTAGAACATTTTTATAATGGCATGGAACAGCAAGGGAAGGAATGGCTGCGAGACAGGCGGCCTTCTACCTTAGAAGAAGCAGCCAAATTGGCCGATGAACATTATGACTCCCGTCTTCACGAACCCATGAACTACCGAGCTCCAGCACGGGTCGAACCCAGAGAGGTTTACCGTGCACCCCCTCGTGCTGAATTCCGAGCCCCGGTGCCCACAGGGCCCGTCCGACACTCAGGACCACCCAATAACAGCTCTGAGCGTCCCAGACCGACTTGCCACCGATGCAAGCAACCAGGGCATTTCATGGCTAGCTGCCCCCTTAATACGCACCAGACACCCAGGAATTACAATGACCCCTCTGGGTCCTATCGTCCGGCCCGGGCCCTCTGTGTTAACCAAGAGGCCCCTATGGAGGGATATGTGGGGCCGCTTCACGAGGCAGACCCTGTATATGCTGCCTCAGATAACCGCCAGCACCATCGGCAGAGGGTATGGCTCGAGGGGCGATCTACCGAGGGATTGCGAGACACAGGGGCTACTATCACGCTGGTACAGAGTCATTTGGTGCCAGAGCACAAGCGATCCGGACAGACTGTGGCCGTTAGAGTGGCGGGGGGGGATGTGTACAAAATTCCAACAGCTAAAGTGCATCTTGATTGGGGAGCGGGAAAGGGGGCTGTGAACGTGGGCCTAATGGATAATTTACCTGCCGAAGTACTACTGGGCAACGATTTGGGCCCCATGACTTCTGCCTATGCTCCAGTATGCAACAACGAGGCGGACCCAGTGACTACACGGGCCCAAGCCCGGACGGAGCGAGAGCTTTCACCAGTGCGGGAGACACAGGTAAGACCTACCCCGACCTTGCCTGACAGGTTGGGCCCCATACCCTGGGACACCCCAGATGCTTTCGAGGCAGAGTCTAAGACTGACCCGACCTTACAAAAGTACCGGGAACGAGCAGAGACCGGAGGGGGCGGGGCAGATAACGAAACATTCTTATGGGAAAAAGGGAAACTATACCGCTGGACAGAGAAAAGGGGACAGCGTAGGCGACAGCTGGTAGTGCCCCACAAATACCGTCAAGAAATCCTCAAAATAGGCCACGACATCCCCTTAGCAGGCCACCTAGCCGTTACCCGTACCCTACACCGCATTACTCACACGTTCTTTTGGCCAGGGGTGCACGCTGACGTTAGAACTTACTGTAACACCTGCGATGTGTGTCAACGAGTAGGAAGGCGAGGCGATCACCCTAAAGCCCAGCTAGTAAATATGCCCATTGTAGAGGAACCCTTCAGCCGGGTTGCTATTGACCTAGTGGGACCACTGGCTACCCCTAGTCCCTCCGGTAAGCGATACATTCTTACCGTAGTGGACTACGCTACCAGGTACCCAGAGGCTGTCGCCCTATCCAACATACAAGCGGATACGGTAGCGAATGCACTAGTACAGGTGTTCTCCCGGGTAGGATTTCCAAAAGAAATCCTATCCGACCGAGGCACCCAATTTACGGCTGAATTGACCCAACAACTCTGGCAGGTTTGCAAAATTAAGTCCCTCCTAAGCTCCCCATACCACCCCCAGACGAACGGGCTGTGTGAGAGGTTCAATGGGACCCTCAAGCAAATGCTCAAGACGTTCACTCAGGAATACCGAGACTGGGAACGCTTCCTGCCGCACCTCCTATTTGCTTATCGGGAGGTGCCCCAGGAAACGACAGGGTTCTCTCCCTTCGAGTTGCTCTACGGAAGAAAGGTACGGGGACCCCTAAACCTGATCCGGGAGCACTGGGAGGGAGAGATGGAGGCTGACGGTGTCCCAATTGTGCCATACGTGCTGGAACTCAGGGACCGAATGGAGCAATTAGCCAAATCCGTGCGGGCTAATCTCCAGTTGGCCCAGAGAAGACAGAAAGTATGGTACGATCGGGGGGCCCGAAAGAGAATCTTCACCATAGGACAAAAGGTGTTAGTACTTAAGCCGGTGAAGACAGACAAATTGCAGGCGTCCTGGCAGGGTCCCTACCAGATCGTAGAGAAAAGGGGAGACACCACTTATGTGATAGCTAGCTGCCACGACAACAATCTTAGAAAGACATTCCATGTAAACATGCTCAAGGAATATTTTGAGCGACCAGAGAACGTGACGGCCGTATGTTGTTCCCCTCAGGAAGACCCCGACAGTTTACCCATTCCAGACCTATTAGAAAAGAGCCTCCCCACAGGTATAGTGGCGCAGGTTCAGATAGGGGACCGACTTAGCCCCACTGAAAGGGAGCAGCTCAACCAACTCCTCCAGTCCAAACACCTCACCTTCTCCCCGAAGCCAGGGTACACTACTTTAACCACCCACCAGGTAGATACTCCGGGACAAGCTCCCTTGCGCCAGGCTCCGTACCGAATCCCCGAAGCAGTTAGGACAGGAATGAAGAAGGAGATCGATGAGATGCTCCAGCTCAGGGTAATTGAGCCCTCCGATAGTCCCTGGGCCTCCCCAGTTGTCTTGGTGCCCAAGAAAGATGGGACCACCCGGTTCTGCGTAGACTATCGGAGGCTCAATGAAAATACCGTGACGGACGCTTACCCTATGCCCAGGGTAGACGAGCTACTCGATCGTATAGCCAGGGGAAATTACCTGACCACTATTGACCTCTGCAAAGGTTACTGGCAGATTCCCCTGGCCCCGGAGGCTATCCCCAAGTCGGCATTCGTCACCCCATTCGGCTTATATCAGTTTAGGGTAATGCCGTTTGGGATGAAGAATGCCCCAGCTACATTCCAGCGCTTGGTGGATAGGCTCCTGGATGGCTTCCAGAGTTTTGCTTGCGCCTACCTGGACGACATAGCGATCCACAGTGAGTCCTGGGAGGACCACTTAGCTCATGTGGGAATGGTTCTGGATCAGATCCGGGCTGCTGGCCTGACTCTGAAGCCAGAAAAATGCCACTTTGGGATGGCCGAGGTACAGTACCTGGGTCACCGGGTGGGGTGTGGAAAGCAGCGACCAGAGCCGGCCAAAATAGAAGCTGTCGCCAATTGGCCCACCCCCATCACTAAGACTCAGGTCCTAGCCTTCCTGGGCACGGCAGGGTACTATAGACGGTTCGTACCAGACTACAGCACACTTGCCAAACCCCTGACTGACTTGACCAAGAAGAACTTACCTCGACAGGTCCTGTGGTCTCCCCACTGTGAAACGGCTTTCCAGGCTCTCAAAAATGCTCTAATTAACGCTCCTGTCTTGGCGGCCCCAGCCCTTAACAAACGTTTTATCGTCCATACCGATGCTTCCATGTTCGGGCTGGGAGCCGTCCTCAGCCAAGTAGGCGAAGATGGAGGGGAGCATCCAGTTGCCTACATCAGCCGGAAGCTCCTGCCCCGCGAAGTCAGCTATGCAGCGGTCGAAAAGGAGTGTTTGGCTTTGGTGTGGGCATTAAAGAAATTGACTCCCTATTTATATGGTCAGGAGTTCACTCTGGTCACCGACCATAACCCGTTGGTGTGGCTGAACCGGGTCTCTGGAGATAACGGCAGGCTATTACGTTGGAGCTTATCGTTGCAAACCTTCAATTTCACCATTACTTACAGACCTGGGAAACAGAATGGCAACGCCGACGGGTTGTCCAGACAAACCGACCTCAGCCCCGCATAACCAGCGGTCTGGACAGCCTTAGTCTGCCCCGAAAAGGGGTCAGACCGTGTCTGCCAGAGTGTTCCACAGAAAGGGAGCAATGTTACAGAAGCATTAGTTATTTTGTTGTGAAGAGCTTATTTCCCAGCAGCAATGCCTGAACCAGCAAGCCAGCGCCTAAGAAGGGCTCCAAGAAAACCGTAACAAGTTTCATTTCATAAAGAGTTAACTCTTTTTTTTCAGCTTTTAGAAACTATTGTCTAATCACCTCTGGAGCCAGACTGCTAATTGATAAGATGAACTTATAAACTTGTTATCTTAAGTACTGTAATCCTATTGTGGCCTGTCAAAGGACAGTGCTCTCTATCTAAATGTGTGATGGGGGATTTTGTGCTTCCCCCCCTCTCCCCCTGGGAGTGCCCTGTGTGCATGTAACTTTAATAAAAAGCAGGCTGGGCATCCCAGTCCTGAGTTCTTGTTTGACCCTCAATCGCAGCGTTGACTCGTTTTTGTGGGCAGAAGGGTATCCTAGCGGTACTGCAGCTAAGGGAGATTATTCTATATTTGCGAGACTCATATAGAATACTATGGAAAGCAGCTTCTCCCCTCTTTAGCAATAGGGATCCAGGCTACTAAGCGGTCCATCTCTCAGCGAGACTAAGGGTAACCGTAACAGTGTACTTTGTAACACTTTAGTTATGAGTTTTATGCTACAGCTTTGTAACGTAAAACCCATAACTACTGACAGATCTTGTAGTTATAGGCTGTACCGCTCACTTTTTGGCCAGACAGACAAACTCGTAATACCGGCGCTATGGATGTCTCATTGAAAAAGGACTTTTTGAAAGGTGCTGTAGTTACGTTGCGTGACAGCCAAAAAAGTGTACGGTACAGCTGTACCTACAAGACTCGTAATAGCAGCGGTAGTGAAAAAGCAGCGTTATGAAGCTTTTTCACTCATAACGCAAAACTCTTAATCTAGCTGATTATTACTGGTATTATTATTATTATTACAACTGTTTTTATCCATTTAAGGGAAATAAAATAAATGAAAAGATGTTGAGTGAAAACCATCATATAACGAGGAAGAACGGTTTGTGACATGTACTAATGAAATTGATACATAATGTAAACAGGAAATAAAGCAAGTAAGTAATACATTTATATAACAATTGCTTCACTACTTTACTTAGAGCCTCTGGACATTTACAAAACAGGAAGCCAGGGATTTGTTAAACATTTTTAGTATCAACTTAAAGGGACTGTGTACTGTCATTTTTTCTCCCTTTAATGCATTGTATTAAATTGTTTACAAATAGTTCCTTTAGCTTTATTTTGTAATTTGAAATAGCTGCTTTTGCCTTTTGTATCCCTACCTATGCTGAAACTTTCTGTAATTAAGTAATAGCTATAGAAAAACTACGTAAACAAGAAGGTTTAGATGAAATCATGCTCCCAGTGGATTGGTGTAACAAAGAGATACTAAAATTTTAATTTTCAATTGCTCTCTGATGACTTTGTGTAAATAATTAAAATGACATGAAACCCAACATTTTTATTTCATGATTCAGATAGATTATAATTTTTTTAAACAACTTTTCACAGAGGCAAACAGGAATGGTCTCACTCACTTGGCTGTGTTGTCACTCTGCATGCAGTTTTCGATGTCACAAGGTGATATGATTCGCTTGTTTTTTTCGGCTGCCCTGTCTCTTCAGGATAATGCAGTGGCCCTTAAAGGGACAGTAAACCTAAAAGATAATGTTATATAATTCTGCACATAGAGCAGAATTATATAACATTATTTTAGTGCTATCGTTATAATACCTTTTCTTCCCTTTTAATTTTTTTAAAATATGTCCGTTTTACAGCCCTGCTCTCTGTACTCTGCTTAGCGGGTCTGTTTTTTTTATACAGCGCATCGGGCCAGCTGTATAGTCACAGCCCGGCCCGACCGCGCCATAACACTAAGTGCAGCTCGCTCCTGCTGTCACACAGAGCAGGAGCGAGCTGCACTTAGTGTTATGGAGCGGCCGGGCCGGGCTGTGACTATACAGCTGGCTCGATGCGCTGTGTAAAAAAAACAGACCCGCTCAGCAGAGTACAGAGAGCGGGTCTGTAAAACGGACATATTTTAAAAAAATTAAAAGGAAAGAAAAGGGTTTATAACGATAGCACTAAAATAATGTTATATAATTCTGCACTATGTGCAGAATTATATAACATTATTTTTTAGGTTTACTGACACTTTAACAACAAACAGACTGCTCGGCTAGCCATGCTGGGCGTAAAGTTGCACTATATACCATATTGTCCTGAGTATAGGCCGCACTTTTTTCCCCTAATGTAAGTCTTTAAACTAGGGGTGCGGCCTACAATCGGGATGCTGCACCACATACCATAAAAATATGCTAAGTACCTTGAATGGTCCATGTTCGGGTTGGGCAGAAGCGCTGTTTTTGTTTAATGGAGGGGATCGGGACTACGCTGACTGCCGACGACAACCGAAGCTCCTGCAAGGACGATCTGCATGACCCTACACTAAAAGCTGCACCCAGGAGCAGCGAGTTTAACTAGAAGAGGAAGAGAAAATAAAGCAAAGGATCGAGGAGCACATTCAAATAAAACTTGACTTTTATTTTCTCATGTTTAAAGAAAATTAGAAAATAAAAGTCAAGTTTTATTTGAGTGTGCTCCTTGATCTTTTGCTTTATTTGGTACACATAGCCAGGAGTTGATCAATACTACTTCATAGATTTTTGGGGCTTATCAGAGGGAGCCAGGATTTTTGGTGATACCATTTCCGATGCTTGCAGGATCCAGTTACACACTACCTAGGGTGACATCACTGAAGGGTGCGGGAACGCCGCGAACACCAGCAGAACTGTGAGCCGAAACAAGGTAACAGTGTTTGGCAGAGGGATGAGACAAGGTAAAAGCTGTAAATCACATCAGAGGCACAGGCTGCATAACTGATAACAGCAGGAGAAATTATGAGGTATGGAACCATTCTCCTAACAAAACCTACATTACCTGAGGAGCCGGACTCCTTGTGGCCGGGTGTGGTGAGATCTTTCTACTGTTTTGGACATTGATTTTAATAGTGTTACACTATAAGGATCCACGTTCATTGTTTATACACTTTGCAAGCATTAGTCTCCCTCTACACAGTACATTTATTAGCACATTTTTTTCTGTTTGAGATTTTTCAGGAGAGCAAGAGTCCAGATCTTGGACATAGCCGGACCGGAGAGACACTGACTAGGGACCTGTAACCTTAGAGTTCTTACAGAGACACAGAAAAATTGAATCCTGAGTGGCTCCCACTGATAACAGTAAATTAAGCTCTATACTTAAGAGTGGAATTCAAATACATTTTTTCCCAACCCTACCCCTGTTTACATACAACCACTCTTTCTTCCTTAATGCTATACACTGCTGAAGAAGCCCACTGCCCAGGTTGTGAGAAGTGTAGGATGGGAGTGGGTTTTAAGTAAAAATATTAATTTCTTTAAAATGGCACCAAACTTTAAGGGTTTATAATCAGGAGTGGCCTATACTCGGAACAATACGGGTATATATATATATATATATATATATATATATATATATATATATATATATAGAAAATGAGGAGATGAAAGCACTCACTGGACTTGGACAGCAATATCAAATAAAATATCCTTTATTGTACAATAGAGGATATTTTATTTGATATTGCTGTCCAAGTCCAGTGAGTGCTTTCATCTCCTCATTTTCTAAATACCTGGCTATAGCACCCTGGCAAGTTGTGGTCTGTTGGTGAGAGTGCATATACCACTAACAAATTTCTATATATATATATATATATACACACACACACATACTTTTGGTGAGCCAATAACTAGAGGCACATATGATCAGCCACGAATCAACAGCTAACTCCCAGTAGTGCATTGCTGCAAATAAACCTACCTAGGTATGATTTTCAAAAAAGGATACCAAGACGACAATGCTAATCAGAAAAGCAAAGTTTATTGTAAAGATATTTAAAATTGAATGCTTTATCTGAATTGTGATAGTTTAATTTTTACTTTATTTTCCCTTTAAGTACACATTATACATTTGCTTCTTTTCTGTTCCTTTTGAGGCCTTATACATAATTATCTTTACCAATTCTCGGTCCTTCTCTATTGTGATATTTAGTAAAAGGAGATAAAGGCATTGTTTCTCCAGTTCCTTTTGATTTAGTTTCATTAAAAAAAGAGCAGCATATTAAGTCTATTTATAGTTAAGACTATAGATGGAGAAACACATAAGATAATCATCACATGGCCTCTATTTCAGAAGAAATGAAAAAGTCATTAACTAGAGGGAGGTTAATATCTGACAACTGTGCTCTCTCTCTTATTGTAGAGATATAAAACCCACATTTTTTCTTTCATTATTCAGATAGCGCATGAAATTTTAAATCAATGTCCAGTGTATTTCTACTATCTAATTGGTTTCCTACTCTTTCTGTCCTTTTGTTGAAAAAAATACATAGGTGTGCTTAGAAGCTGTTGATTGGTTCTGCACATATATACCTCGTCATTAGCTCTCAGCTAACTCCCAGTGGTACTCCTTCAACAAAGGATGCCAAGAGAATGAATCAAATTAGATTTTAGAAGTAAATTGGAAAGTTGTTAAAAATTGTATGCTCTCTCTGAATCATCATAGAAAAATGTTGTATTTCATGTCCCTTTTTTATGCGCTGGGTGCAGGTCAATTACTTATAGGGCACGGGAGGAGTAATTAAGAAATACACATAATTAAAAGGGACATATATAAATGGATTTAAATAAGTTTTTATATATACAGTATCTCACAAAAGTGAGTACACCCCTCACATTTTTGTAAATATTTTATTATATCTTTTCATGTGACAACACTGAAGAAATGACACTTTGCTACAATGTAAAGTAGTAAGTGTACAGCCTGTATAACAGTGTAAATGTGCTGTCCCCCCAAAATAACTCAACACACAGCTATTACTGTCTAAACCTTTGGCAACACAAGTGAGTACACCCCTAAGTGGAAATGTACAAATTGGGCCAAAAGTGTCAATATTTTGTGTGGCCACCATTATTTTCCAGCACTGCCTTAACCCTTTTGGGCATGGAGTTCACCAGAGCTTCACAGGTTGCAACTGGAGTCCTCTTCCAGTCCTCCATGACAACATCACGGAGCTGGTATATGTTAGAGACCTTGCGCTCCCCCACCTTCCATTTGAGAATGCCCCACAGATGCTCAATAGGGTTTAGGTCTGGAGACATGCTTGGCCAGTCTATCACCTTTACCCTCAGCTAATTTACACTGTTATACAGGCTGCACACTCACTATTTTACATTGCAGCAAAGTGTCATTTCTTCAGTGTTGTCACATAAAAGATATAATAAAATATTTACAAAAATGTGAGGGGTGTCCTCACTTTTGTGAGATACTGTATATATATATATATATATATATATATATATATATATATACACGTATATATAAATTATTTTTTTTTTTTTTATATTCCAAGCTTAGCGGCCCACACTGATCATCTGAACTGAGTTTTTATAGATCAAAAATTCACATCTAATGAATGTGACAGAAACCACATTTACATTAGCAGAAATAGGTATGAAAAATCTCATGAAACAATTCAGTTATTTTTATATACAGGATGTGAGAACAAAGCAAATTTGATAATAAAAGTAATCTGAATCACAAAGATAAACAAAATTGACTTTCATATCCCTTTAAGGTATGGGAACAGCTGTTATATGACTGATACTTTGTATTTGGGAAGACTTAATACATACTGCAGAATTGTATTTATCCTGTATCTTCCATTCAGTAGTATAATTTATTCAAAGAAATTAACCCATTGCAAGTATTTTCTTTCAAGATTTGCCCTCAAAGTTCAGGGTTGTGTCCTGTGTAAGTGCCGTCATTCCAAACAAGATTGTAACTGAGGTTACGACAGCATCCACTTAAAGGGAAGTGATTTTCTATATTGTATCTATGGGTTTTATATAATTAATTAAACTATATTAGAAGTAATCATTTTCCAAAAAATGTTAATTTCAGGAGTATGAAACTGAATTTGAAAATAGTGTTATATCCTTTAGCAAGTCTTAACCATTACACATATGTCTGTTACTTATTATTAAAAACTTTAATATGACTGATTTGAGAGATTCCTTAAAAAACTGATTGGTGCTTATACATCAGGAATACACTTGAGTTAGCTGAACTGTCACATTTAACAGCCTTTATATTAGTAACATTTTTGTTATAATGTACGATTTCTATCTGGTGATAGCCCCAACTTTACTGTAACTTATTTCTCATACAAATTGTAATTCAAAAACCCAAAAATTTTAAGTTCAGAAAGGAAGTCTGACAATGTATTTAATTTTATTAAAAAAAAAAAACAAATATAGTAAAAAGAAAAGAAAATTAAATAATATATTGCATTGTTGAACTGGCTTAAAATCTTGTTTTACATTAAAGTATACAAGTTTAAAAAAAAATAAAAAAATAGACTACTTAAATTAACAGACACAATGACAATGAAAACAGACATTTGCATCATAGAATAAAGTGCCATTTTACTAAAGTGCCATGTAAACTGTAATGGCAACTCCAAGTACTGTATATTAAATAATGTAATATGGAAAACAATATAGTGGTCTGGACAAGACACAGGTGTCTCTAGCATCACAAACATTCAATATGCCAGTTATTCACTACAACTGATTCACTAAAGATCCTTCTTTTCTATATGTAGTGAATCAGCTGCATATAAACACTGCATAGAAACACTGCATAGATACTGGTGCAAAAAACAAGGATAAATTCAGGTTTTAACATTTGTGATATATGTTAATTTTCATACTATTAAGACAAGGTACTTACCATTGCAGTAGCTTGAGAAGAAGTGTGCAAAAGGATTTAGCAAGATCATTTATCAACTTCCTGAATAAATGACCACAGATAGCCTTGTCTTGCTGAGTTACTTAAAGATACAGTCTGCAAAAAGTGTTTATTCCCTCTCAGTTAACGATGTTCCAGGTAGGTTATTATTATTTATTTGTAAAGAGCTCTCATATTCTGTAGTCCTGGACACATAAATAGGGATAACACAATGATACAGATATATAAAATAGACTAAATAAAACAACAGAGGAGAAATTACAGTCTACTTATGAAATGTCTAGATATTTAATGAAAACCATTACGAAATAAAAGGACACTAAAGTAAAAATGTAACTTTCATGATTCAGAGAGAGCATACAATTTATAAAAAAAACTTTCAGATTTACTTCCAACATCAAAATGTTCACAATCTCCTTATATGCATACTTTCTGAGGCACCCGCTCCTATTGAGCATATGCAAGTATCACAGTATACATTAATATGCTTTTGTGATTGGCTAATGCTGTTCACGTGATACAGGGGGACAGGAAAACTTTGATATTTGTCAAAAAAAAATCAGGAAACAATAATAAATTCCAATTTAGATTCAATTCTGCACTCACTGGATAAAGAGTTCTTTATTCTAGTGATGTTTCTGAGCTCACTAGACCCTTCCTGAATAGGTATAGCTAGTGCGGAATTGCATACTAATTGGAATATATATATATATATATATATATATATATATATATATATATATATATATATATATATATTACCCCTAAATACCAGCTCAAAAGCTCAAAAAGCTCAAAAGCTCAGTTTATACAGGAAGTATATAAAGGAATCCAAAAGGAATAAAGAAAGGGGTCCTCAAGTGCACGGGAGTCTTGAAAGAAATATAAACCATGAAAAAGAAAAAAAAAGAAGACCCTATCAGCAACAACTTATACCTGTAAAAATAAAAATACACCAAATTCATCCCACACAGAAAAGTGGATAATAAGTACTTTATGAGCCGATCCAAAACACACGTGTACACCTGTAGCAGAGAAGGCCTATTACAGAGATAACTAACTATATTTACAAAATGGAGAAAATATCTAACTGAACCCCTACCAATTACCTACCTTATAATTATTAGATACAGTAATTAAATGTAAATGGCAAGGCATGAATAACATAACATAGAGCATACATCACAGCATAAACAGCTAGATTACGAGTTTTGAACCCTATAGGGAAATTAACGACCACCACAAAAGCGGGGGTATTTCACCTCCCTATAGCACTGCTATTACAGGTTTTGTAAAACCCGGCTTGTGCGGGCGATATGGTGGCGTTGAGCTCCATACCTCACCCAAAAACAAGCGCTGCTTTGACATGCTCGTTCAAGTGTAAGTGGATCGTCAAGGGTTAGTGTTAGGTTTTTTTAAGGGTTTATTGGGTGGGTTTTATTTTTAGCTTAGGGTTTGGGCACCGTAAAAGAGCAAAATGCCCTTTTAAGGGCAATGCCCATCCAAATGCCCTTTTCAGGGCAATGGTTAGCTTAGGTTTATTTAGATAGGATTTTATTTGGGGGTTTGGTTGTGTGGATGGTGGGTTTTACTGTTTACCCCCCAACAGTAAAACCCACCACCCACACAACCAAACCCCCCAAATAAAATTCTATCTAAATAAACCTAAGCTAACCATTGCCCTGAAAAGGGCATTTGGATGGGCATTGCCCTTAAAAGGGCATTTAGCTCCTTATTGGGTGGGTTTTGTTTTTAGCTTAGGGTTTGGGCACCGTAAAAGAGCTAAATGCCCTTTTACGAGCAATGCCCATCCAAATGCCTTTTTCAGGGCAATGGTTAGCTTAGGTTTATTTAGATAGAATTTTATTTGGGGGGTTTGGTTGTGTGGGTGGTGGGTTTTACTGTTGGGGGGTTGTTTGTATTTTTTTTACAGGTAAAAGAGCTGATTTCTTTGGTGCAATGCCCCGCAAAAGGCCCTTTTAAGGGCTATTGGCAGTTTAGTGTAGGCTAGGGTTTTTTTTATTTTGGGTTTGCTTTTTTATTTTGATAAGGCTATTAGATTAGGAGTAATTCGTTTTTATTTTTGATAATTTCATTTTTTATTTTGTGCAACTTAGTGTTTATTTTTTTTTGTAATTTAGATAATTGTATTTAATTAATGCATTTTTTTTATTTTATTGTAATGTTAGTTTTTAGTGTAAGGCAGGTTAGGTTTTATTTTACAGGTAAGTTTGTATTTAGTTTTAAATAAGTTATTTAGGTAATAATTGTAAGTTTTATTTAGATTTATTTTAATTATATTTAAGTTAGGGGGTGTTAGGGTTAGGGTTAGGTTTAGGGGTTAATATATTTAGGTAGTGATGCGGGAGGGTGGCGGTTTAGGGGTTAATAGGTTTATTATAGTGGCGACGATGTTGGGGAGCAGCGGAATAGGGTTTAATAAATTTTTTAAGTGGCAATCGATGTCCGGATCGGCAGATTAGGGGTTAATCATTTTATTTTAGTGTTTGTGATGCGGGAGGGCCTCAGTTTAGGGGTTAATAGGTAGTTTATGGGTGTTAGTGTACTTTGTAACAGTTTAGTTATGAGTTTTATGCTACAGATTTGTAACGTAAAACCCATAACTACTGACTTTAGATGGCAATACGAATCTTGTAGTTATAGGGTATACCGCTCACTTTTTGGCCTCCCAGGCAAACTCGTAATACCGGCGCTATGGAAGTCCCATTGAAAAAGGACTTTTTAAAAAATGTATGGTACTGATGTTGCGTGACGGCCAAAATGGTGTGCGGTACACCTATACCTGCAAGACTTGAAATAGCGGCGTTAGGGAAAAAGCATCTTTATGAAGCATAACGATGCTTTTTCAATCATAACGCCAAACTCGTAATCTAGCTGATAATTAGCAAAATCAAGCTTCAAAAATAAAGGGACATAAAACCAAAATGTTTTTCTTTTCTGATTTAGAAAGAGCATGCAATTTTAAACAACTTTCTAATTTACTTCTGTTATCTAAGTTGCTTAATTCTCTTGATATCCTTTGCTGAAAAGCATATCTAGATAGTATCAGTAGCTGCTGATTGGTGGCTACGGTGACTGCAGACATATGCCTTGTGTAATTGGCTCCCCCATGTGCTTTTCAAGGTCTTCCACAAAGGATATCTAAATAATTAAGCAAATTAGATAAAAGAAGTAAATTGGGATGTTGTTTAAAATTTTATTCTCTAATTGAATCATGAAAGAAAATGTTTGGGCTTATTGTCCCCTTAAGCATAATGCTAGATATACATAAATATAAACATGCAGGCTCAGACAGACCCAAGCATTTTTATAATTACAGGTATAAGTTGTTGCTGTACAGGGTCTTCTTTTTTATGCTTTATATATATATATATATATATATATATATATATATATATATATATATATATATGTTTTATATTTTTTTTATATGTGATGTTAATTGTTATTTATACTTTGTGCTATTAGGGTTTTAGCTAAAGAAAATAAAAAAGAAATCACATTTCTGCAATAATGTAAGATTTTGACAGCATAAAGTAAGTATATTTCAGAGTTTGCGGCATAAAGATACTGACATTTAGTATAAATTAATGTCAGAGATAAAATTCTCACGCAAACACGAAAATGAGGGAACTGCAAACAGGTATTTTCATGTTTTTTGGCATGTGAATAAGGACTTATAGGGAAACGAAACCCAACATTTTTCTATCATGATTAAGATAGAACATGCAATTTTAAACAATTTTCTAATTTACTTCTGTTATCAAATTTTCTTTGTTCTCTTGGTATCTTTTGTTAAAAAAGCAGTAATGTATGCTTAGGAGCGTGCCCATTTGTGGAGCACTATACGGCAGCAGTTTTACAAGAATGGTACCCATTTGCAAGAGCATTTGATAGCAGCACTACCTCCTGCCATGTAGTGCTTCAGATGCCTACCTAGGTATCTCTTCAATACAGAATATCTAAGGAATGAAGCAAATTTGATTATCAAAGTAAATTGGAAACATTTTTAAAATGGATTCACACAATAATTATTTTGGGTTTCATATCCCTTTAAACTCTGGCTTTAACAGTTATTTCTACCCCATTAAAAATAAATTATACATAAATATATCATAGATTCTGGCAAAGTGTATAAGAGTAGTAGTAAAAATAATAATAATAAAAAAAAAAAACTTGCACCAAAAAATTATTTTTATTGAACTTCTCAAATATGGAATCTATTTTTACACTCACCCAGTTCACTCATTTATTTGCACACCTGCATTATATTTTTTTCATAGAAAACAGGAAATTGAAGCTGCCAGATGATTGTTACTACCCATTATAATTCAAATTAAAGGGACAGTCTACCATTGAATTGTTATTGTTTTAAAAGATAGGTAATCCCTTTATTACCCATTCTTATATTAATATACTTTTTCCTCTGTGATTACCTTGTATCTAGGAACCTTCTTCCAGCCCCCTGATCACATGACTGTGGCTGTTTATTATCTATTGTCTTAAATTTAGCATTGTTTTGTGCTAGATCTTAAATAACTTTCTGTGCCTGAACACAGTGTTATCTATATGGCCCACGTGTACTTTCTGTCTCTTTGTGTTGGAAAGAGATTTAAAAAGCATGTGATAAGAGGCAGCCCTCAAAGGTTTAGAAATTAGCATATGAGCCTACCTATGTTTAGTTTAAACTAAGAATACCAAGAGAAAAAAGCAAATTTGATGATAAAAGTAAATTGGAAAGTTGACTAAAATTAAAAGTCCTATCTGAATAATGAAAGTTTAATTTATACTAGACTGTCCCTTTAAGGGTTTTTATAGTATATGTCTATGTTAATAAGAGCTTCTTAAGAGCTGCAGGGTTCTTCTAAATATGGGTAATAAAGGGACTATCTATCGGCTAGATTACGAGTTGTGCGTTAGGGTTAAAAAGCAGCGTTAAGAGGTCCCAATGCTGCTTTTTAACGCCCGCTGGTATTAAGAGTCTTGAAATCACAGGCTCACTTTTTTGGCCAGACTCGGAAATACCACAAATCCACTTACGTCAATTGCGTATCCTATATTTTCAATGGGACTTGCATAAAGCCGGTATTACGAGTCTAACCAAAAGTGAGCGGTAGACCCTCTCCTGTCAAGCCTGATACCGCATTCTAAAGTCAGTAGTTAAGAGTTTTACACTACAACGCCGTAGCATAAAACTCTTAACTAAAGTGCTAAAAAGTACACTAACACCCATAAACTACCTATTAACCCCTAAACCGAGGCCCCCCCACATCGCAAACACTAAAATACAATGTTTAACCTCTAATCTGCCAAACCGGACATCACCGCAACTATAATAAACATATTAACCCCTAAACCGCCGCACTCCCGCATCGCAAACACTAGTTAAATATTATTAACCCCTAATCTGCCGGCACGAACATCGCCAACACCTACCTACATTTATTAACCACTAATCTGCCGACCCCAATGTCGCTGCCACTATAGTAAATGTATTAACCCCTAAATCTAAGTCTAACCCTAACCCTAACACCCCCTAACTTAAATATAATTACAATAAATCTAAATAAAATTAATATAATTAGCTAAATTATTCCTATTTAAAACTAAATACTTACCTATACAATAAACCCTAAACTAGCTACAATATAGCTAATAGTTACAATGTAGCTAGCTTAGGGTTTATTTTTATTTTACAGGCAACTTTGTATTTATTTTAACTAGGTACAATAGTTATTAAATAGTTATTAACTATTTAATAACTTCCTAGTTAAAATAAAGACACATTTACCAGTAAAATAAAACCTAACCTATGTTACAATTACACCTAACACTACACTATAATTAAATAAATTACCTAAACTAAATTCAATTAATTACAATTTAAAAAAAATATCAAAGTACGAAAAAAAACACACTAAATTACAGAAAATAATAACATAATTACAAGAATTTTAAACTAATTACACCTACTCTAATCCCCCTAACAAAATAAAAAAGCCCCCAAAATAAAAAAGCCCTACCCTATACTAAATTACAAATAGCCCTTAAAAGGGACTTTTGTGGGGCATTGCCCCAAAGTATTCAGCTCTTTTACCTGTAAAAAAAAAAGTACAAATAACCCCCAACATTAAAACCCACAAACCCACACAACCAACCCTACTCTAAAACCCACCCAATACCCCCTTAAAAAAACCTAACACTAACCCCCTGAAGATCACCCTACCATGAGACGTCTTCACCCAACCGGGCAGAAGTGGTCCTCCAGACGGGCAGAAGTTTTCATCCAAGCCAGGCAGAAGAGGTCCTCCAGACGGGCAGAAGTCTTCATCCAGACGGCATCTTCTATCTTCATCCATCCGGCGCGGAGCGGCTCCATCTTCAAGACATCAGACGCGGAGCATCCTCTTCTTTCTTCGTCCGATGACTGAATGAAGGTTCCTTTAAATGACATCATCCAAGATGGCGTCCATTCAATTCCGATTGGCTGATAGAATTCTATCAGCCAATCGGAATTAAGGTAGAAAAAATCCTATTGGCTGATGCAATCAGCCAATAGGATTGAAGTTCAATCCTATTGGCTGATCCAATCAGCCAATAGGATTGAGCTGGCATTCTATTGGCTGTTCCAATCAGCCAGTAGAATGCGAGCTCAATCCTATTGGCTGATTGCACACCGCAAGTAATAACTAAATTATTAACCCCTAAACCGCCATAGCCCACAACGCAATTAACCTATTCTAGTATTAACCCCTAAACCGCCATAGCCCACATAGCCTATTAAATCTATAAACCCCTAATCTGACGACGCCAACGTCGCCGCCACTATAATAAAGTTATTAACCCCTAAATCGAAGTCTAACCCTAACCCTAACCCCCCCAAACTTAAATATTATTTCAATAAATCTAAATAATATTACTATTATTAACTAAATTATTCCTATTTAAAACTAAATACTTACCTATAAAATAAACCCTAAGATAGCTACAATATAATTAATAATTACATTGTAGCTGTTTTAGGATTTATTTTTATTTTACAGGAAACTTTGTATTTATTTTAACTAGGTACAATAGCTATTAAATAGTTAATAACTATTTAATAGCTACCTATTTACAATAACTACAAATTTACCTGTAAAATAAAACCTAACCTAAGTTACAATTACACCTAACACTACACTATCATTAAATTAATTAAATAAATTAACTACAATTACCTAAAATTAAATACAATAAAATAAAATAAACTATAGTACAGAAAAAAACAAACACTAAATTACAGAAAATAAAAAAATCAGCCAATAGAATGTGAGCTCAATCCTATTGGCTGATTGGATCAGCCAATCGGATTGAACTTCAATCCGATTGGCTGATTGCATTAGTCAATAGGATTTTTCCTACCTTAATTCTGATTGGCTGATAGAATCTTGTCTAAGAAAGGTTTATTCTAACAGCTTATTAGGTATCAAGAAATATGTAGATGTTATGAATATTTGTATAGCTAGAATGGCCTTGTGGATGTTCCTGGTGATGCACCTGGAAGCCAGTTATCTCTATAAGATGCCCACACGGCCTTGCTTTGGGATGCAAGAGAAATACTCCTTTTCACCCAATTATATTTTAATTAGTTGCATTTCTACAATGTGAAATATGGTGTGAGATGATGTAGTTATGAACACGTCATTGTTTAACCCTGTATACTGTAACTATTGCCTATAAAAAGTGTTGTACATCTTCTAATAAACAGAACAGATGTTAGACTGATTGCTGCGTGGTCTGATTCCTGTTCTCTGGGATATCCCATCAAGTAACCCATTCATTTCCAGGTGACAGTGTATGATCCAGGCCAAGTGCTGACTGACACTCTACCCCCTGAAAATAACACCTAATAAGAGGTAATGCAAAATCTCTGTTCTCACGTCGCTTTTTCCGTTGGATCGCATCTTCGCTTTTGTGTTTTCGGGATCACGCATGTCAAAATTAGCCTTTTTTGGAAATGCACACGTCGATTCACGTTTTGTTTTACAGAATCGTCCTGCTCTTTTTTCTTATATAATGGTAACTGACGATCACGCACGCTGACTGTTACTGGTATCCTAGGCTATATTGCTTAGCGCTTTAACGTCTTTGCAATGCTATATATAGGGGGCAATTTTTTTCCCATCCTAAAACACTTGCCTTAAAGAGGGTGATAATAGTGTTTATTGCATTGAATGTTTTTTTATCTTTTTAACCATAATGGAGCAGCGCAAACCTGTCCCTAAATGTAGCATAGAAACTGAGTCTCCTGAACACCTTTCTACCAACGGTAAGTGTTCTTATTGCAAAACAACTCAAGTAGCTTCTTCAGTTCATTTATGTGACTCATGTTTAACATTGTTATCGAATGCCAATCAATCTCATAATGTTTCTATGTGTACTAATGCACCTTCTGTCTCCTCTTTACAGATAGATGCAGATGGCGTACCCCTAGCAATGAAACAGTTTATTTCTGCTGCCATTTCAGAGGCCTCGGCTTCACTGCCTCCTTCGAATAAACGAAAAAGGTCAGTTCACATGTTACCTTCTACTAGTGATATAAATCCTGACCTGCAAAATACTGAAGTATCTTCGAATGATGAGGATTCCTCTACAAGTGAGGCTCCCTTATCAGATGTAGAACCTGATCATTCATCCTTTTTTTTAAATTGTACATATTCGTTCTCTTTTAAAGGAAGTCTTAGTCACTTTAGGGATTAAAGAAGCTAAACCTTCTCATGATAAACCCTGTAATCATTTAAATTCCATATTTAAAACTGTACCTAATGCTGCCTCTGATATGATTGCTAAGGAATGGTCTAAACCAGCTATCTCTTTGAAACCTTCTACAAGGTTTAAAAAAACGATATCCTTTACCTGCTGCTAACTTAGAGTTATGGGAAACGGTTCCCAAAGTTGATGTGGCCATTTCCACTCTGGCTAAACGCACTACTATTAGATAGAAACTTGAATCTTATTTAAGAAAGGCGTTTCTACATACTGGGTATATACTGAGACCAGCTACATCTATTTCTGACGTGGCTACTATTTCTACTTACTGGTTGTCCAGTCTTGCACAGAAATTGTCCTCTGACTCTAGTATGTTAAATTTACTTCAAAATGCAATACATTTTTTTGCGATGCAGTATTTGATATTATGAAAATTAAAATCAAAAGGATGTCTCTACCTATTTTTACCAAAATTAGCCCTATGGCTTAAATCCTGGAATGCTGATATGGTGTCTAAAACTAGATTACTGTCCCTTTCTTTTCAAGGAAAAAAATTGTTTGGGTCTCAACCGGATTCTATAATTTCTATTATTACTGGAGGTAAGGGAGCTTTTCTTCCTCAAGACAAAAAGTCCAAAGGAAAATTTAAAGCCCCTAATCATGTTTGTTCCCTTTGTCAGAATAGGTAACATAAAACTGACTCCTCCATTAAACCCTCTGGCTCAGCCTGTAGACCAACTTCAAACTGGAACAAATCCAAACAGAATAAGAAATCCAATCCAGTCTCTAAGACTGCATGAAGGTACGGCCCCCAATCCAGTATTACTGGTAAGGGGCAGACTAAACCTATTTCAGAATGCTTGGTTACAATCTGTCTGGAAGATTATTTCTTCCCCATATTCCGAAACATTAAATAAAAGTTCTGGCTTTCTACAATCTTTTTCAGATCTGGAACATATGGGAGTAATTGTTCTAGTTCATTTGCAAAAACAGGGGATGGGATTTTATTCAATTCTCTTCATTGTACCAAAGAAGGAAAACTCTTTCAGACCAATTCTGGATCTGAAAACTCTAAATAAATTTGTGAGAATTCCAACTTTCAAAATGGAAACTATCAGGACTATTCTGCCTTTTGTTCAACAAGGTCACTTTATGTCCACAGTAGATTTACAGGATGCTTATCCCAATGCACCTAGAACATTACCAGTTTCTGAGGTTTTCTTTTTTGGGAAAGCATTATCAGATTGTTGGTCTTCCGTTTGGTCTAGCTACAGGTCCCAGAATTTTTACCAAGGTTCTCAATGCCCTTTTGTCTGTGATCAGAGCTCAGGGTGTTGCAGTGTTTCCTTACCTGGACGATTTCTTGGTACTAGCTCCATCTTCTTATTTAGCAGAATCTCACACAACACAACTGTTGTTGTTTCTTCAAAGACATGATTGGAGGATTAATTTACCAAAGAGTTCCTTGATTCCTCAGACAAAGGTCACCTTTTTAGGTTTCCAAATAGATTCAGTGTCCATGACCCTTTCCCTGACAGAAAAGAGACAAATACAGTTGATATCACCTTGTCTGAATCTTCAGTCTTTCTTATTCCCTTCAGTGGCTCTGTGTATGGAAGTAATAGGCCTCATGATTGCAGCTTCAGATGGAATTCCATTTGCTCGATTTCATATGAGACCTATTTAGCTTTGTATGCTGCACCAATGGGGAAATGATTATATTTAGATATCCCAAGAGATATTCTTAAATACCAGTGTGCACCAATCACTAACTTGGGGGCTGAATCATGTTTATTATTCAGGGGGCTTCTTTCACTCATACTACCTGGTCTGTGATCACCACAAATGCAAGACTTTCAGGTTGTAGAGCTGTTTGGGGTCCCCAACAGCACAAAGACATTGGATTCCTCGGGAAGCAAGGTTGCCAATCAATGTTTTTGAGCTCTGTGCACTCTTCAAGGCCCTTCAGGCTTGGTCCCTCTTGCAAAGGTAGTCTTATCTCCGTTTCCAGACAGACAATGTTACCGCAGTAGCTTATGTTAATCATCAGGGGGGAACTCACAGTTCCCTAGCTATGATGGAAGTATCTTGAATCCTCTCTTGGGCAGAAAGCAATTCCTGCCTCATCTCATCAGGCGTAGACAACTTGGAGGCAGACTACCTCAGTCCTCAGTCCCTACATCCAGGAGAGTGGTCTCTCCACCAAGATGTGTTCTCTCTGATTGTGGAATTCTGGGGCCTATGAAATAGATCTGATGGCCTCTCGTCTGAACAACAAAATTTCCAGGTACCTTGTGAGATCCAGGGATCCTCAGGCAGAGGTGTTGGATGCACTAGCAGTTCCCTGGTCTTTCTGGCCTGCTTATATATTTCCCCCTCTGATCCTTATCTCCAGAGTGATTTCCAAAATAAAGATGGAACAGTCATTTGTAATCCTTGTCTAAATGTACAGTTGCCTGCCATGGCATCTTCCTTCCTTCTGTCTCAAGGTCCCTTCTTCCATCCAGATCTAATGTCTCTGCACTTGATGGCATGTAAATTGAACACTTAGGTCTCCGTCATAGAGGATTCTCTGGCTCTGTGATTAACAAAATTTATCACAAAGCTTGGAAGACTTATATTTCATGGTGTAAAGACCATGATTATTCCTGGCATTCTTTCAGAATTCCCAGGATTCTCCAGTTTTTGCAGAATGGTTTAGATAAAGGTTTAGCTGCCAATTCTTTGAAATGGCCAATCTTTGCTATTTCTGTATTATTTCATAGGAAGATTGCTAACCATCCTTATGTTCATTATTTTGATTAGGCCTTAATCCCAAATAAACCTATTATTAGGCCTATTTCTCCTCCTTGGAGTCTTAACTTAGTGTTCAAGGTGTTCCAGGCTCCTCCTTTTGAACCTGGAAAGTGTGTTTTCTCTTGCCTATCTCTTCTGCTAGAAGAGTTTCTGAATTGTTGCTCTCTCTTGTGAGTATCCTTAGCAGATTTTCCATTAAGATAAAGCTGTCCTCACACAACATTAATAGGCAAATTGTTGTTCCCTCCTTGTGTCTTTGGATGTTATTTGAGCATTTAAATATTATACTGATGCTACTAGGAATTTTAGACAGACTTCTAGTTTGTTTGTTATTTTTCTGGTCCTAAGAAAGGCCAAAAGGCCTCTGATATTTCTTTAGCTTCTTGGTTGAAACTTTTAGTTAACCAAGCTTATTTGGAAGCGGGTCGGCTTCCCCCTCAGAGAATTACTGTTCATTCAACGAGATCATTGCGATATTTTGGGTTTTCAAGAATGAGGCGTCAGTTGATCAAATTTGCAAGGTGGCCACTTGGTCTTCTCTGCATACCTTTACAAAATTTTACAATTTTTATGTTTTTTCTTTGTCAGAAGCAGCAGTTCCTTTGGGCAGTTATCTCATTTTGATAATTGGCCTATATATTTTGGGCTAGATTACAAGTGAGGTGCAAACGGTTTTGCGCTAGCGCAATCACGATTTCACAAGCCATTTTCCTTCCGCTGATATTATAAGTCGGCCAAAATTAGAATTGCGCTAGTGCAATAACTTTTTCCCCTTCAATCCTTACCACAATCTAAAAGCTGTGGTAAACTGGGTTCAGAAAATAAAAAGTTGCACAAAAACACAACAAAAAAATAATAAAAAGGTACGTTTTTATTTTATTTTAAGGCAGTTAGGGTTTATTTTAGTATATTTACAGATATTTTAATTTGGATTGTTAGGGGGTGTTAGGTTAGGGGGTTTAGATGTTAGTTTATTACTTTGCATTGTGGGGATGGTGGTTTAGGGTTAATAGTTTATTTAGATACTTTGCGTTGTGCCATGATTGCTGTTTAGGGGTTAATAGCTTATTTAGATACTTTGCATTGTGGGAGGTTGCGGTTTAGGGGTTAGTAGTTTATATAGATACTTTGCGTTGTGGGGGGATGACGGTTTAGGGGTTAATAGTTTATTTAGATACTTTGCGATGTGGGGGTGGCAGTTTAGGGGTTAATAGTTTATTTGAATACTTTGCATTGTGGGGGGATTGCAGTTTAAGGGTTAATAGTTTATTTAGATACTTTGCGATGTTGGGGGATGGCGGTATAGGGGTTAATAGTATTATTTATTTATTGCTATGTGGGGGAATGGCGGATTAGGGGTTATTAGACTAGGGGCTTATGATAGGGTGTTCTTTTTCCCACTTTTTTCCATTGACTTCTATAGGGAAGCACATGCACGCGCATGCAAAATCTCTGCTAGCGATTTTTGCGCATTTTGGGCTAGCGCAAAATAATGATTTTTTTCAACTTGGTATACGAGCAGAACCCGAGAAGCACAAATAGCCTAAAGCTAGAAATGTTTTAGCTAGCGAAAAATTCAGCTTTACTGCAGCACTTGTAATCTAGCCCTTTAAATTTGTCATAAAAGACATTTATTTTTGAGTTTTATTTTAATCCCTCCCTTTAATGTTACTCATGGACTTCCACATCTTGGGTATTATATCCCATATGTAACAACCCGTGGACTCTCAACACCTATATGAAAGAAAATATAATGTATATCTTACCTGATAAATTCATTTCTTTCATGGTGGTGAAGACCACAAGCCCCCACCCCTTTGGGGTTGATTTTTGTTTATGTACATATTTTTTCCTGCTCCTCATTTTTGCTTTTACTTCTGCTAAACACCTCACCACATGGCTATACACCAAACTAAGGTATGAGTGATGTGTTTTATAGGCTTTTGGGGTTTTGAAACTTTGCCTCCTCCTGGTAGGAATGTATATTCCATATGTAACAGCTCATGGACTCTCGCCACTAAAGAAACTAATTTATCAAGTAACATATAAATTAGGTTTTTTTCAACATTTAAAAAAATGAATGTAATTTTTAAAAAAAATGCATGCATATATTATTCTCAGGCTAAGATTTAATATAATCATAAATTATTAATTTACGACTGGATTACAAATTAAGCCCAAATTAACGCTCAGGCTAGAGCATTAATTGCACTAGAAGTAAGATTTTTGAGCAATAATTCGAAGTTAGAATATTGCATGCTCGTTCATGTATTCCCCATAGAAGTCAAAGGAGAAAAGATAGTGGAAAATAACTTAACACCCCACTCTTGCACAAACACGATTACATATTCTCATTTTCGCTAACCTGACATGAAAATATGAATATTTCACATTCCAATGTTCGGCACATAACAGAATATGTTCTATTTATTCATAAATAAATATTTCTACGTATACCTGATGGTTTATGTAGAAATACATAGAACATATTCTACTATGTGCAGAACATTGGAATGTCAAATATTTACAGTAAATACATAGTTAAAACTTTTATTAAAGGGACAGTCAACACCAAAATTGTTATTGTTTAAAAAGATATATAACCCCTTTACTACCCATTCCCCAGCTTTGCACAACCAACATTGTTATATTAATATACTTTATAACCTTTAAACCTCTAAATTTCTGCCTGTTTCTAAAGCCCCTAAAGACAGCCTCTTATCACATGCTTTTTTATTTGCTTTTCACAACAGGGGAGTGCTAGTTCATGTGAGCCATATAGATAACATTGTGCTAACGCCCGTGGGTTGTGGTAGTCACTGCACTAACTGGATAAAATGCAAGTCAATAGATAATAAATAAAAAGTCATGTGATCATGGGGCCTTCAGAAAAGGCTTAGATACAAGGCATACCTCCCAACATTTCAAAATTCAAAAGAGGGACACCAAAGTAATTTAAATAAAATTCTAAATAAAGTCATATATTTTAATACACTTAGGCAGCAAATCAAACACAAGCTCAAACCACTGGTATAGCTATGTGAGCTATGTATTTAATTAGCCTTTGCAGAGACATTGCTAAATATTTTTATCTTAATTGGACATTTAATAATAAATTCTTTAAAACTGCTCTCTGCATTCCCCATTAATATTCTAGATTCTGGCCTTTAAAGTCAGCAAAAATGCACAGTAGCACACTACATAGCATACACTTACACATGCAGATACACACACACTGCATAGCATACACTTATACATGTAGATACACACACACTACATAGTATACACTTATACATGCAGATACACACACACTACATAGCATACACTTATAAATGCAGATACAAGCACACACACACAGTACATAGCATACACTTACACATGCAGATACACACACACTACATAGCATACACTTATACATGCAGATACACACACACTACATAGCATACACTTACACATGCAGATACACACACACTACATAGCATACACTTACACATGCAGATACACACACACTACATAGCATACACTTACACATGCAGATACACACACACTACATAGCATACACTTACACATGGAGATACACACACACACACACACTACATAGCATACACTTATACAGGCAGATACACAGACACTACATAGTATACACTTATACATGCAGATACACACACACATAACATAGCATACACTTACACATGCAGATACACACACACACACTACATAGCATACACTTATACAGGCAGATACACAGACACTACATAGTATACACTTATACATGCAGATACACACACACATAACATAGCATACACTTATACATGCAGCATACACTTATACATGCAGATACACAGACACTGCATAGTATACACTTATACATGCCGACACACACACACTACATAGCATACACTTATACATGCAGATACACACTTATACATACAGATACACATACACACACTACATAGCTTGCATTTATACATGCAGACACACACACTACATAGCATAAACTTATACATACAGATACACACACACAGTTATGGATACAGATAGACACACACACTACATCAGATATGGGTATCTGTAATTCATTGTATGGGGTCCTGGGGTTGGCAAGCACATTAGCTTGCAGTCTGTGGCTGCCACTTTTCGTTACCCTGGTATTAGCACTGCTCATTGTATAAAACTGAAGGCATGCTAGTATTATCATCAGGGGTTAGACATCATCACTACCAGAGGTAGGTTAGAGAGGTCACCATTACCCGTGGTCAGAGTAAATACAGCCTTCTTACTCCTGCTTAACCCACACACCATTCCTTTATCACAGGGAATATAACAGGTATCTAACCCTGTGAGAGCAAAGCCAGCTGCTTCTGAGTATGGGCCCAATAGAATTTTTTTTATTTTTTTTAAATGCATGGGGCAAATCAGGATAGATGGCTAGCAACCCGGGACAGGGAGACAGACCCCTAAAATATATACCATATTGGCTATGCAAAACTGGGGAATGGGTAATAAAGGGATTATTTATCTTTTTAAACAATAACACATTTTTGACTGTCCCTTTAAAAACTACATAAATATGATTTTACGTGTTTTCAGCTGCTTCACGGCAAAGGGCTCCAGTGCCCTTATATATATTTGTCTATATATATGTGAATATATATATGTCTTTATATGTTTATGTGTGTATATATACGTCTGTAAATACATATTTACACATATAAATATTTAAATACATATGTATACATATATATTTAGGTATCTCTACGTTAAAGCCCTTTGTCTGCCTTATTATTATTATATATTATTTTTTTTTTTAAGAATTTTATTAGATAGTGTTATTATGAGTGTAACTATACTTTGTAATGTATTTTTTATGTGTTTTGTGAAACGTTTTTTTTTTTGCAAAACAGTTAAAGGGACATTATACACTCATTTTTTCTTTGCATAAATGTTTTGTAGATGATCTATTTATATAGCCCATAAAGTTTTTTGTTTTTTTTTAAATGTATAGTTTTGCTTATTTTTAAATAACATTGCTCTGATTTTCAGACTTCTAACCAAGCCCCAAATTTTTATGTGAGTACCGTCAGCTACCTTCTCCAGCTTGCTCCTGTTTGTGTAAAGGGTCTTTTCATATGCAAAAGAAGGGGGAGGGAGGTAGTGTCTTATTTCCCACTTGCAGTGGGCTTTCCAGCTACCTTTTCAACAGAGCTAAACTAAGAGGTTCTAAGTAAGTTTTTAAACATTTTTATACTGGATTTTTATATCAGTATCTGTGCATCTTATTATTTATAGTAGTGTCTATTACATGCAGTTATATGAAAATGAGTGTATACTGTCCCTTTAAAGGGACACTGAACCCAAATTTTTTCTTTTGTGATTCAGATAGAGCATGCAATTTTAAGTAACTTTCTAATTTACTCCTATTATCAAATTTTCTTCATTCTCTTGGTATCTTTATTTGAAAAGCAAGAATGTAAGTTTAGATGCCGGCCCATTTTTTGTTCACAACCTGGGTTGTGCTTGCTGATTGGACAGCACCAATAATCAAATGTCAGTACTGTACAGGTTTCTCATTCTGCCAGTACTATGTGCCCTGGGCCAGAGAATGTGATACTCTTATAAAAAGAAAAAAAAAAACGATTTTGCAGCCATTCATAGATAGTCCGTGTTATGTATGAAAAGGACAAGGTAATGATGCCCCAAAGCTATAGAATCAGCAATACCATGGCAACAATTTACCATTCACAGGTGTTAGATTAATCTTTTGTGAATGGGAGTAAAAAAACAAAAAACAAAGCTATCTTATAAATCATTGGTAAGCATCCACTATGTTGATTGATGTTTCACAAAACTCATAACTAAAATGTTACAAAGTACACTAACACCCATAAACTACCTATTAACCCCTAAACCTCCACCCTACCGCATCGCAAATTCTATATTACACCTATTAACCCCTAATCTGCCACCCACCCAAATCACAACTATTAAATAAATGTATTAACCCCTAATCCTACGCCCACCCACATTGTCAACACTATATAATATAAACCTATTAACCCCTAAACCGCCGGCCCCTCACATCCCCAACACTATAATAAAGTATTAACCCCTAAACTGCTAGCCCCCCACATTGCAACTAATAAACTAAACCTATTAACCACTAAACCGACAGCTCCCACATCGCAACTAATAAAATAAAGCTATTAACCCCTAAACCGCCGCACCACCACATCGCAAAACACTAAATTAAACTATTAACCCCTAAACCTAACACCCTCCTAACTTTAAATAAAATGTTACAATATAACAATCTTAAAATAAATTAAAACATACCTTTGAAATAAAAAAAAAACTAAGATTAAACTAAAAATTAACCTAACATAACTATTCTAATAAAATAAAAAACTTCCAATTAAAATACCTGAATTACAAATTTAAATAAACCTAATACTACGAAAAAAATAAAAAATCTAACATTACAAAAAATAATAAACATTAAAAATATGAAAAATAAAAAACTCTAAGATTACAAAAATAATAACGAATAACGATTATAAAAATAATAACGAAATTATCAAAAATAAAAACAATTACACCTAATCTAATAGCCCTATAAAAAAGCCCCCCAAAATAAAAACACCCCCTAACCTAACAATAAACTACAAATAGCCCTTGAAAGGGCCTTTTGTAGGGCATTGCCCTAAGTTAAACAGCTCTTTTACCTACAAAAAATTACTAAATCCCCCAACAGAAAAACCCCCCACCCAACCAACCCCCCAAAATAAAAAAACCTAAGTCTAAAAAAATCCTAAATTACTCATTGCCCCTAAAGAGGCATTTGTATGGGCATTGCCCTTAAAAGGGCATTCAGCTCTTTTACTGCCCAAAGCCCAAACCTAAAAAAAAACACCCCTTAAAAAGTGAAAAAGAAAATACTAACACTAACCCCAGAATATCTACTCAAGGTTCCTGAAGTCCGGTCATCCATCCTCATCCAGGCAGCGAGAAGTCTTCATCCAGGCGGCTTTCATCCTATTGGCTGATTTGAAAATGTCAGCCAATAGGAATGCAATGTACCCCATTTTTAAATGGGTACCTTGCATTCAAGCTTCAGTGTATGGCGGTGATCGTATTAAGAGGACGCTCCATGCTGGGTGTCATCGCCGGTCCTGGACAGCTTCGCTCCGCGTCTCCAAAGCTCTGCACTACCGGGATGAAGATAGAAGATGGTCCCGCGATGGAGGAAGATGTCGCTGCCTGGATGAAGACTTTTCGCCGCCTGGATGAGAATGGATGACCGGACTTCAGGAACCGTGAGTAGATATTCTGGGGTTAGTGTTAGGTTGTTTTTTTTTTTTCATTTTTTGGGGTGGTTTATTTTTCAGATTAGGGCTTTGGGCAGTAAAAGAGCTGAATGTCCTTTTAAGGATAATGCCCATACAAATGCCCCTTTAGGGGCAATGGGTATCTTAAGATTTTTTTAGATTTAGGTTTTTTATTTGGGGGGGGGGTTGGTTGGGTGGGGGGTTTTACTGTTGGGCGGACTTTGTCATTTTTTTGTAGGTAAAGGAGCTATTTAACTTAGGGCAATGCCCTACAAAAGACCCTTTTAAGGGCTATTGTTAGTTTATTGTTAGATTAGGGGTTGTTTTTATTTTGTTTTTGTTTTTTTATTTGTATAGGGCTATTAAATTAGGTGTAATTAGGTGTATTAGGTTGTTTTTATGTTTGATAATTTTATTTATTATTTTTTGTAATCTTAGAGTTTTTTATTTTTCGTATTTTTAGTGTTTATTAATAATAATAATAATAATAACTAGTATTTATATAGCGCCTTTCTCCCAGTGGAACTCAAAGCGCTTTTTCAGCGCTCGCTCTCGGAATTAACCAAGTAATAGGTGTTTATTATTTTTTGTAATGTTAGATTTTTTTAATTTTTCTGTAGTATTAGGTTTATTTAAATTTGTAATTTAGGTTTTCTAGATGGAAGTTTTTTTATTTTATTAGAATAGTTATGCTAGGTTAATTTATAGTTTAATCTTAGTTTTTTTATTTCACAGGTAAGTCTTTATTTATTTTAGATAGTTATATTGTAACATTTAATTTAAAGTTAGGGAGGTGTTAGGTTTAGGGGATAATAGTTTAATTTAGTGTTTTGCGATGTGGGGGGTGGCGGTTTAGCGGTAAATAAGTTAATTTTATCAGTTGCGATGTGGGGGGCAGCGGTTTAGGGGTTAATAGGTTTATTATAGTAGTAGCGATGTGAGTGGGCGGCGGATTAGGAATTAATAGGTTTATTTATTAGTTGCGATGTGGGGGGCCGGCTGTTTAGGTGTTAATAGGTTTATTTAGTGTCGGGCGATGTCGGGGAGCAGCAGATTAGGGCTTAATAACTGTATTTAGCATTGGCGGTCAGGGAGCGGCGGATTAGGGTTAATAACTTTAGTGTTGGCGATGTCGGGGGCGGTGAATTAGGGGTGTTTAGACTAGGGGTTTATGTTAGGGTGTAAGGTTTAAACAAAATTTTCTTTTTCCCATAGACATCAATGGGGTTGCATTACGGCAATTTGCCTTTCCGCAATCGCGGGTGTTAGTTTTTTTCTAACACTCTCTCCCTATTGATGTCTATGGTGGAAAGCATGCATGAGCACATAAACTCAGCCCTTGGCTTTTGTGCGGTATGGAGCTTAACGCACCATAACACACAGCACAAGGAAGTTTTTCAGTAACTCAGAATGGCAGCGCTATGGAAAGTGCAATACTGCTCATTTAATTTCGTTATTTTCGCACCCTGTATAGTATAAAACTCGTAATATAGGCGTATGTGATTTAATTGTTCATTCCCAACAATATGTTGGGATGACAACTAGAGATGTTAGAACACTCATACGAGAACTTTTGGGGTATGTGAAAAATAATAGACCGTGTTCAGCTTTATCACAACACTTTCTGGAAATCTGGATATGAGATCTTTCAGGTCGTGCAATTGAAACTATAAGGCAAACCTCCCGTGGAGGGGACAAAGATAGCTTACTATCCAGACAAGAATCATATTGGATTTTTAAGCACACAGATTCTCTATTGGCACTAATGCATTGCTTATCTATAATGTATGAATTAAGTAAAATAGCCGTTCATGGTCATTATTATTATTTTATTAATATATTTTCTTTGTAAGGTGTTAGACCAATTTGAAACATTCAGGATATTAGTACAAGTTGGTTAGCATACTTCTCTCAATTGTCTAGTGTGGTTTATTTAGTTTGTTCCTATGCACTAACAAATTATATGTTTATGTATTGGTCTTCTACTTTTCCTTCAATCATATTAGGTGATTCTTTAAATAATATGATGTTAACAATATAATATCATTTGTCTTAATTAACTTTAGAATTACTACACTTATCTGTAAGAGAGCTGCTAAAAAATCAAAACTTAATCTAATTACATGTGTTAAATTTAAAGCAAAGGTGCAGATCCTATAGCAAATAATTGTATACAAAAAAAGAGAGAAAGAAAATAAGGATTAGTAGTCCTTATATATATAAAGATAGGGATTTCAGCACTCTCCTTAACACACACAAGTATTCCTAAAAAATTAGGAGTTCAATTACTATAAATTTGCAAGTGTGGAACTTGACAGAGACAGAGAATAATACTCAGAAACCAGCATGCATTTAAAGCACTAACATTTTATTAGATTAACACAAATATTAAATGAAATAAAATAACAGATATCAATGAGGGACATCTCTTTGGGTGTAGGGCAGGATATGGAGCTTTATAAAAATACATGTAGGCTTCAAGAAGGAGCTAACCTGCAACACCTCTATCAGAAGACAACCCAAAATAAATGTAAAGGAAAAGTTGTCATGATAATAATAAATGAGGATCTATGTAGTAAGCTCCAAAGGGAAACAGAAAAAGTTAAATACTTTTCAAGAGGGAAAAATTTACAACACCTCCATCAGAGGGCCAACCCACAATATGTAAATGGGGATACCAATGCCATGATTTCCAAATGAAGATCCATGTAATTCCCTCTTAACAAACAAACTACACCGTTTGTAATAAAGAAGATGTAATAACAGATGCAATAAAATAAGCATATAACACGGATATCTTATACCGGTGACTAAACACAACACCACAATCAGAGGGAAGTCCCAATGTAGAGGGTTATAACTGTCATGATATATATAGAGGATCTATGTGTTTACTAATAGGCATAGCATAAATGCAAAAATGTAAATTGTGGAGTACGGTAACACAATGATTACATACACAGAAGAAAGTGTTTAACCAGGAGAAACAGTTAATATGATGATTCTTGCAATTAAACAGTCTTTCTTTGTTATTATGACTCCAAATGATGTTATAGAGCAAGTGTCCGGTCATCCACTCTTTTATGGTAGGAAAGGAATCCCCTATCTTGTGGATATCAAAATCCAAACACTCACAAACTTCAGATGTAATGAAACTTTGAATCCGTGTCTCCAAGCTGTTTCAGAAACCCCACATTAGGAGTAAAATGCGGTCAAACAACCAACTGCTCCAAACAAACAGGCTCCGTAAATTTTCATGAAGTAACAAATCCCAAAGGTAGGCGTCTCATCAGAGAGATCAGCTGCTTCCTACACGCGTTTCATCCCCTTGAATGGCAGGGACTTCCTCAGGGCTGACGTCATTAAGGAATCCTCTGCCTTTTATAGGCTAAACAGAACACGCCTCCAAGAAATGATGAACATATTCGCCATAAACTGAAAATGAAATTCATTGAAGTATATATACAATAAAGTAAAGTAAGTAGTGCAAGTTAAAAGCATGCAAATCTCATAAAAATTATATTCAGGAGAACACAAACAAGCAAAGGCATCTCCCCGGACCCGGAAATTGCAGACAGCAGGGTTTATTAAAGTAAGGTATTTACGCATTATTGAATAGAACCATGCACTAGAAGGAAAATATTTCCTACTTCCAAAAAAACTATACGAGATAATACCAGAAAAAGTAGAAATAATTATCAGAAAAGGGCAGAGTCGAATCTAAGACCTAAAGTTTAGTCTACCTAGCTAAGGCGTGCTAAGCTAGTTATTAATCCACTTGCCTACAAGGTATAACCACATATGGTGGAAATCTAAAGCTTCTAAGCCTAAAGTAATCCATGTTAAGATAACATTTAATTTCAGGTCAAACCAAAAGGCTTTAAAGAACACAGAATCAAATCGTTTTTAAATGCGGCTGAAACCACTCAGCCACTAATAAAGTTAAACCAAAATGACTTTGCATAACTTATATCTATTATTAGTTCAAACAAATAGCACTACCCAAACCAATGTCACTTAAGGAAAATTAAATTATCAGATTCCAAAAACTAGAAGAGTATCTATAAAACACATTTTATACAAAGATAAAGAAACAAAGAAAAATGTATGTCCATAAAGAAAATATAAACAAGTATTTAAATTTAATTAAACCCTCATTTTACAGAAAAGAAGTAAATTCTAATTTCTCATTCAGGCCAATCGGAGCACAAGTCCGTAGGCAATAGATCCAATCTGTTTCTTTTTGGAGGAGGCATTTATCCTGATCTCCCGCTCTCTTGTGTGTTAGGCCAACATCAATACCAATGAATATGAGTAACTCAAAATTCGAATCATGACAGGTCTGAAAATGTTGTGCAACACTGCTAGTCTCTTTCTTATTTTTAACATCATCGCAATGTTCCCTTACTCTGTCAAGGAGTTGTCGCTTTGTTTTCCCTACGTAATACAAAGGACATGGACAAGACAATAGATAGACAACTCCAAATGTCTGACAGTTAATCGGAAAATTAATTTGAAAAATCTTGCCTCCAGTAGAAAAACTGTTGTTTCTCACAATATAACCACAAGACACACATTTTCCACAAGGAAAACTACCTTTCTGAGACTGATGCATGTTTAGGAGTTTTAATGAAATGGCTTTTTACAAGACAGTCTTTTAGGCTCAATGCTTTTCTAGCTGTCTAGAGGGGACGTTCCCCTATTTTACCTGCAACTGTTTTATCGGCAATTAAAAAGTGCCAATTTTTTGTCAAAATATAACGAATCTTGTCCCGATGACAATTATATTGTGTAAGGAATCTAAGGTTAGATTGTTCTACTGTTTTATCACTCTTAGAGAAGAGAATATCTTCTCTTTTATGTTTTCTCACTTGATTCATGGAACTCTTAACCACATTTTGAGAGTATCCTCTAGTGAGAAATCTCTCTTTCATTTTTGTTGCATGAAAATCAAAACTGGAGTTTGTAGACGTAAACGCAGAAACTGTCCATAAGGGATCCCCTTTTTCAAAGAGTAGGGATGGTTACTTTGTGCATGAAGAAGACTATTGGTGGCAGTGGACTTATGATAAATCTCTGTCTGTAAATATCTACCTTATTTCTTTATCAAAATGATGTGAGTGAGCTTGTCTCAGGTGCAGTAATAAAGAGGTCCAGACCAGATATTTATTAAACAAGGGCTCACCTCAGGAGAGGTAATCTTTATTACACTGTTGCAACAGTGTCCCAGCACAAAACACAGCAACGCAAGACTAACTCATTTTTCATATACATGCATTTTTATACTATTACAGTTCATTACAAAGCAGATAGCTAATTGGCTGATAATAATTCGCCAATAAATCTCATGTGATGTGGTTGCTAAAAAAAAAGGTTCTCTATGTTAGAATTAGTAAGACATGCTTTCTTGGAATTTGGCCAGATACTAATTGGGTTGGAAAAATAATACTAGACAAAGAGGCCTTGATTTTAAGACATTTAGAAAACAGTCTATGAGAAAAAGCCAAAACAAAGTTATATGTTTGTGTAACTTATTGGGTTATAAGCAAGTTGTTAGAAAAATGCAGATACTGTACGTAGCTTATTAGGTTATAAGTAAATTGCTGGAAAATACAGAAGTAATATATCTGCAGATTCAGAGAAGAGTAAAAGAAAAGGAAAAGTTTGGTTAAACATATAAAATAATGAAAATAGAATAAGCAGCTCATAACATTTCCCCCTTTGATTGCAAACGTCAAATTGACGCGATCACAAAAAGTCAATGCGACTTATGGCGGTTTGACAATCACAATGCTATTATTACATGGGTGCTCCCGTCCAAGATGGTTCACAGGATTACAAGAGGCTAAGCAAAAACAAGGTAGGAGTGAAGTTGTTAGGTAGTAGACGATTCCGCTATTCCCGGACGCTAAGTGCCGTCGGTTGGAGTAGACAACTACCTAAACATTTCTATATATATATATGTGCGGTATGACATGACATAGTGCAGAAACATCTCCTCCCAGGGTCATTAGCAATAATTAACAATCCCCATCATTCTTGCAGAGTTGATGGCAAATAGTGGGTTGTCAGGCAGAATCATGGCATGTTTGGGAGGTGAAGGAATTCTGCACCTGTGAAGGAAATATAGTGAGTGTAAGTATAAGGTAATGCAATATGAAAGCAAAATTAAAACAACACAGAAAGACAGGAGAAATAGAAACCACCAGGGAGGGAAAAAGGTGTGGGGTATGGGTATACAGGCTATGACTGGGGTGGCCATCAAGGTAGATGATGGTCCATGGTCTGTCCGTGGCCAGTTTCCCAATGTAGGAAAGTTCTAGACGATCCTAGGGACGTAGTGCATCCTGCATAGGGATAAGACAGGGAATTTTAGGGCACAGCTGGTGGTTAGGCAATAACATTGTAAGATCAAGAGGTCAGAAGAGATATAGAGCAGGAGAGAAGTAGGTAAACTCAGAAGAAATCAGGGTCAAGAGAGATCTCAACATGGTGGGGAGATTCAAAACGGATAGAGGGAAACAAGTATTTGGGGGAAGAATGAGACACAGAGAAAACAGTAGAAAAAACGATCCAAAGAACAAAGGGGTATAAATAAAAAGTAAATTCTTTATTGTAAGATTAAAAAGTATGGGCATCAAAATAGGGGTAAAGGAAGAAACGAGCAGGTCTTACGCGTTTCGGCAAGGTTCAGCCGTACTCATAGACCATACATGCTCACAGGTGATACAAACTTATATACCGTACAAAGATTACCCATTGGTTAAAACATCACACACCTCCTAAACACCCTTTTAAAAGGGATAGTATCACACAGGTTATATACATATAGAAAATTGGTGGTTTAACACCAATACTCAGTGGCTTTATATATGGTAATGAAAATTGCAAAAAAAATAATAATATATATAAAGACATAAAAGAAAAATGCCTGGTTCAATGTAAATATGTGCAGGTATATATACAACAAAAAGAAAACAAAATGATGCAAAATATGTACAGACCAAAAAATTGATAGAAAAATTGAAAAAATAGAAAAAAACCTATAGGTATAAATATTATCAGATGATCACACTAATGGATGACAAATATATATATTATACATATATATTAAATATGTTGTTATATATATTAAAATTGAGAATTCCAGTTAATAATATTTTATCTGAATAAATAAATAATAAGCATGATCATTATACTTTAATATACACCTAGAAATGAATATACATGGCTGAACATACAATTCATTCAATATAATTAATAGATATATTTATAGAGAAAATAGGTTCAATGGTATACATATAGATTAATTCTCCCAAAAATTAATGAGGTCATTCTCTGAATTAAAGCCATCAGGTTTTAATGTGCATAGTTTATGGATCCAGTAAACCTCCTGGCGTGCCAGGGTGGACCATTTATCACCACCTCTAGGATTATTCTTAACGATTTCTATGGCATTCCATTTAAAACTGCACACATTTCCATGATGAATATCTATAAAATGACTTGCTAGATCAGAGCAATGTTGTTCATTTCTAATGTATCCCAAATGTTCACGGATGCGAGTACGAATATCACGGGAGGTCATACCCACGTACTGGATTCTATGTTCCGTGCAACAGATGAGATACACTACATATGAAGAAGAGCAATTGATACATCCCCTAGTATCAAACATCTGATTAGTGACATAGGAACTAAAAGAACTACCTATCTTAATATGTTCACAGGCTTTACAATTCTTTCCACATTTATATGTTCCATTATGTCTAAGCCAAGAGCTTTGACTATCAGATTTACGCAACTGGCTAGGTGAGATCAAATTGCCCAATGTAAGCCCTCTTTTGTATGTAAACCTACATCCTCCTTTAACCACATCCTTAAGAGAATCATCTCCATACAACATAGGTAAATATTTTTTAACTATGTTACAAATTTGATAGTATTGGTTGGAATACCTTGTAATAAAATTCGGTTTATTGTCAAATTGGGTCTTTCTTACACTGGACTTATCAGCTACTGAGAGTAAACTATTTCTATCACATTGTGTTGCATAGTCATGAGCCTGTTTGATAACTTTCTTACAATAACCCCTCTTACGGAGTCTAATGCCTAAATTATTACACTCAGAATTGAATACTTGTTCATTTGAGCAAATTCTTCGATTTCTAAGGAACTGTCCTTTCGCTATACCCTGAAACACATGTCTTGGATGGGAGCTGGAAGAATGTAGGATTGAATTTCCAGCTATTGGTTTACGAAACAATTGAGTTTCAACTTTATCAGAGTTCCCATCAATAACCAACTCCACATCCAAGAAATGTATTTTATGTTTTTGCCATTCATAGGTAAACTTAATCTCAGGGATGCAAGAATTAAGATACCCAACAAATCTCTGAGCCTCTGAGGAATTGAATTTGGTAAGAAATATAAGATCGTCTATAAATCTTTTGTAGCAAACAATTCCCCCAGATGAATCGACATTAGGTCCAAAGAGGCATTTATACTCAAACCAGCCCATAAATAAATTGGCATATGAGGGGGCGAATTTCGCCCCCATGGCTGTACCTCTCAATTGGACGTAATACGATCCCTCAAACTGGAAGTAATTGCGTTCCAAAAGAAAACGAATAGACCTAATAATGAAGTCTTTAGTTTCATTTGAATAGTTAGTAAGCCGATTAAGGAAAAATGCCACAGCTTCCAGGCCCAAAGTGTGTGGTATAGAGGTGTATAAAGCTTCCACATCCACTGTTAACCAACTCATATTTTCCACCACCTGCACATCCTCAATAACATTTAACAAATGTGTAGTGTCTCTCAAAAAACTGGGAAGAGAAGAAACCAAGGGTTGCAAAATGCTGTCAATCCACTCTGACAGATGTTCAAATAGTGAACCAATTCCTGCCACTATTGGTCTTCCCTTTATGTTAACTACACTCTTATGAGTCTTAGGCAGGTGGTGGAAAATAGGAATGATGGGGTCTGTAATGAATAGGAACTCAAATGTGTCCTTATCAATAATACCAAGGTGAAGGCCATCATCTAATAAGCCTCTTAACTGTTTTTGAAAACACGAGGTGGGGTTTCTACTTAATCTTCTATAGGAGGAAAGATCATTCAGCTGTCATTCAGCTTCAGATATATACATCTGTCTATCCATTACAACGATATTCCCCCCCTTATCCGAGTTTTTCACCACAATTGACAAATTATTCTGCAATGATATTACTGCCTCTTTTTCCTTTCTGGTAAGATTTGAATATTGTTCGCTGGACGTTTCATCCAGCTTTTTTAGGTCCTCAAGGACTCTCTTATGGAAACTTTCAAGTATTCTACCTCTAGATTGGACTGGGTAGAATTTGGATCTATTTTTAAATCTAGGAGAACATAGCGATACGGTATCCATAGCTTGCTCACACTCCAATTCCTGGAAAGAAGCTAAATCGCACATGTCTCTAAATTGAAAAAGAGAGCCAATATTGGTGGTGCCACTATTATCAACATATGTGGGATTGTTTACTCTTTCAATGCCATTAAAGTGTCTACGAAGAGTAAGATTACGTATAAACCTATTTAGGTCAAGAATAGTTTGAAACATATCAAATTTTTTAGTAGGGCAAAAGCCCAAGCCCTTATTAAGTACTTTAAGCTCAGATTCAGTAAGGGTATGTGAAGAGACATTAATAACCAAGTTGTCATTTACTTCCTGGTAAGTTCTCTGAGGGCATATCTGTTCATACCTCTCTGGTTCCCTGTGTTCTCTGTCCCTCCCTCACCCCTTGTTTTTAGGGCCGACCGAAAAACCTGACCCAAAGGGGGTACCCCCTTGCTATTTTTAGGGGTAGTAACCTGTACATTGTCAGAGTTAGTATTCAAAGCTTGTTTACTCTGTGTGCTCTTTTTTGTACTGTTTTTATTATTAGTGCTTACAGCTTTGGGTATCGTACCTGTGGAACTAATGGGTTTAATGGTCTCCATATGTGTAGTGATTGTATTATTACTATCTGCTTGTACAGGATCATTATCCTCCTGTTGTCTATTCTCAATATTATAGGTAAGATCTGGTTCACATTCTGAATTTGACCCTTCCTCATAAGAGGTAGAAAAATTAGACAGAGAATCATCATCTGTGCTCACATTTCCATTAAAGGACACTTTTTTCTGGTTCCTATTCTTTTTTCTCCATCTCCTGCGTTTGTAACCCCTATTACCTTCACTGTTTTCAGTATCCAATCCCTGATTATCTTTCTGATTGTATGGTAGTGCTCTACGTCTGTGAATTTTATACCACAAAAAGACATTCCCTGTGGAATAATCCTTTTGATCACGTAAGAATTTCACATGTTTGGCCTGTATGATATCATTTTTGCTAGTTTCAATCACCTCCTGCAACATTTTATCATATTCACCATATCCCACTTCAGATTGGTGACCATTCAATTCTTGTTGTAACTGTGTTATTTCATTCCTAACAGTGGCTAATTGATCAGATTTAAATTTAACCAACATCATCATAAGCCTAATAGAGCACTCAGATAATACACTATTCCATTCCTTAATAAAGTCCTGGTCGTGAACCTCAAAAGTAGGGAACTTTTTAACCCTTAGGCCCCTCGGTATCATATTCAAAGAGACATATTTGTTCATAATCCAGGTGTCAAGTTTAAGTCTTAATTCTTTTAACCGTAACAGTTCCAAAGAGTGAAACAAATCACTTAATTTAGTGTTGGTACAATCCAATGAAAAGAAATCTTCCAATTCAAGTCCCACTAGATCTTGATCATCAACAGCAGCCAAAGAAAAATAACAATTGTGTGATAAATCCCCTGATGCATCCATATTTAAGGAAATATTAAGAAATCAATATAACGTTCACCAGCCACAATTTGCTTCACTTACAACACATGGATGAAGAGATAATATCGAAAAAACACATGTGCAAAGTCCGTGTGTGTAGTTAGGCAAATGGATATAGATATGTCCAACGTATTCTGTTTAGTCAGATTAAAGAGGTATAACACAATGCTCAGTGTACACAGCAGATAAGGGGATGAATAAATGGACAGCGTCAAAACCAATCCTGACTCACCACTCCAAGGAAGGTTATTACGGCATCTCTCCGCACGATAAATGGGTATGCAGCCACCATCCACTTCACACAGCCAGAGGACGTATCGCTCACCTCTATGGTGTAAACATCAGCTCCGTGGCAATACACCTTTCCACGAGGTTTGAGCGTTCTTTCCTCCTCGGCGTCTCCGGCCAGCATGTACCTTCTCAGCACTTCCGGGTGATGTCAGACGCTGTCCCTTCCAACTCGCTTGCGTGATACTCCCAAATGCTGTGTATACAACCTCTATTGACCGGACGAAACTCCAAAGCTGGGAATAATCTTGTTCCTTGTTCCTTTCGGTCGGCCCTAAAAACAAGGGGTGGGGGAGGGACAGAGAACACAGGGAACCAGAGAGGTATGAACAGATATGCCCTCAGAGAACTTACCAGGAAGTAAATGACAACTTGGTTATTAATGTCTCTTCACATACCCTTACTGAATCTGAGCTTAAAGTACTTAATAAGGGCTTGGGCTTTTGCCCTACTAAAAAATTTGATATGTTTCAAACTATTCTTGACCTAAATAGGTTTATACGTAATCTTACTCTTCGTAGACACTTTAATGGCATTGAAAGAGTAAACAATCCCACATATGTTGATAATAGTGGCACCACCAATATTGGCTCTCTTTTTCAATTTAGAGACATGTGCGATTTAGCTTCTCTCCAGGAATTGGAGTGTGAGCAAGCTATGGATACCGTATCGCTATGTTCTCCTAGATTTAAAAATAGATCCAAATTCTACCCAGTCCAATCTAGAGGTAGAATACTTGAAAGTTTCCATAAGAGAGTCCTTGAGGACCTAAAAAAGCTGGATGAAACGTCCAGCGAACAATATTCAAATCTTACCAGAAAGGAAAAAGAGGCAGTAATATCATTGCAGAATAATTTGTCAATTGTGGTGAAAAACTCGGATAAGGGGGGGAATATCGTTGTAATGGATAGACAGATGTATATATCTGAAGCTGAACGACAGCTGAATGATCTTTCCTCCTATAGAAGATTAAGTAGAAACCCCACCTCGTGTTTTCAAAAACAGTTAAGAGGCTTATTAGATGATGGCCTTCACCTTGGTATTATTGATAAGGACACATTTGAGTTCCTATTCATTACAGACCCCATCATTCCTATTTTCCACCACCTTCCTAAGACTCATAAGAGTGTAGTTAACATAAAGGGAAGACCAATAGTGGCAGGAATTGGTTCACTATTTGAACATCTGTCAGAGTGGATTGACAGCATTTTGCAACCCTTGGTTTCTTCTCTTCCCAGTTTTTTGAGAGACACTACACATTTGTTAAATGTTATTGAGGATGTGCAGGTGGTGGAAAATATGAGTTGGTTAACAGTGGATGTGGAAGCTTTATACACCTCTATACCACACACTTTGGGCCTGGAAGCTGTGGCATTTTTCCTTAATCGGCTTACTAACTATTCAAATGAAACTAAAGACTTCATTATTAGGTCTATTCGTTTTCTTTTGGAACGCAATTACTTCCAGTTTGAGGGATCGTATTACGTCCAATTGAGAGGTACAGCCATGGGGGCGAAATTCGCCCCCTCATATGCCAATTTATTTATGGGCTGGTTTGAGTATAAATACCTCTTTGGACCTAATGTCGATTCATCTGGGGGAATTGTTTGCTACAAAAGATTTATAGACGATCTTATATTTCTTACCATAATTCAATTCCTCAGAGGCTCAGAGATTTGTTGGGTATCTTAATTCTTGCATCCCTGAGATTAAGTTTACCTATGAATGGCAAAAACATAAAATACATTTCTTGGATGTGGAGTTGGTTATTGATGGGAACTCTGATAAAGTTGAAACTCAATTGTTTCGTAAACCAATAGCTGGAAATTCAATCCTACATTCTTCCAGCTCCCATCCAAGACATGTGTTTCAGGGTATAGCGAAAGGACAGTTCCTTAGAAATCGAAGAATTTGCTCAAATGAACAAGTATTCAATTCTGAGTGTAATAATTTAGGCATTAGACTCCGTAAGAGGGGTTATTGTAAGAAAGTTATCAAACAGGCTCATGACTATGCAACACAATGTGATAGAAATAGTTTACTCTCAGTAGCTGATAAGTCCAGTGTAAGAAAGACCCAATTTGACAATAAACCGAATTTTATTACAAGGTATTCCAACCAATACTATCAAATTTGTAACATAGTTAAAAAATATTTACCTATGTTGTATGGAGATGATTCTCTTAAGGATGTGGTTAAAGGAGGATGTAGGTTTACATACAAAAGAGGGCTTACATTGGGCAATTTGATCTCACCTAGCCAGTTGCGTAAACCTGATAGTCAAAGCTCTTGGCTTAGACATAATGGAACATATAAATGTGGAAAGAATTGTAAAGCCTGTGAACATATTAAGATAGGTAGTTCTTTTAGTTCCTATGTCACTAATCAGATGTTTGATACTAGGGGATGTATCAATTGCTCTTCTTCATATGTAGTGTATCTCATCTGTTGCACGGAACATAGAATCCAGTACGTGGGTTTGACCTCCCGTGATATTCGTACTCGCATCCGTGAACATTTGGGATACATTAGAAATGAACAACATTGCTCTGATCTAGCAAGCCATTTTATAGATATTCATCATGGAAATGTGTGCAGTTTTAAATGGAATGCCATAGAAATCGTTAAGAATAATCCTAGAGGTGGTGATAAATGGTCCACCCTGGCACGCCTGGAGGTTTACTGGATCCATAAACTATGCACATTAAAACCTGATGGCTTTAATTCAGAGAATGACCTCATTAATTTTTGGGAGAATTAATCTATATGTATACCATTGAACCTATTTTCTCTATAAATATATCTATTAATTATATTGAATGAATTGTATGTTCAGCCATGTATATTCATTTCTAGGTGTATATTAAAGTATAATGATCATGCTTATTATTTATTTATTCAGATAAAATATTATTAACTGGAATTCTCAATTTTAATATATATAACAACATATTTAATATATATGTATAATATATATATTTGTCATCCATTAGTGTGATCATCTGATAATATTTATACCTATAGGTTTTTTCTATTTTTTCAATTTTTCTATCAATTTTTTGGTCTGTACATATTTTGCATCATTTTGTTTTCTTTTTGTTGTATATATACCTGCACATATTTACATTGAACCAGGCATTTTTCTTTTATGTCTTTATATATATTATTATTTTTTTTGCAATTTTCATTACCATATATAAAGCCACTGAGTATTGGTGTTAAACCACCAATTTTCTATATGTATATAACCTGTGTGATACTATCCCTTTTAAAAGGGTGTTTAGGAGGTGTGTGATGTTTTAACCAATGGGTAATCTTTGTACGGTATATAAGTTTGTATCACCTGTGAGCATGTATGGTCTATGAGTACGGCTGAACCTTGCCGAAACGCGTAAGACCTGCTCGTTTCTTCCTTTACCCCTATTTTGATGCCCATACTTTTTAATCTTACAATAAAGAATTGACTTTTTATTTATACCCCTTTGTTCTTTGGATCATTTTTTCTACTACTTTGGGAGGGAGAGGAGCCCTCCTATCCTGTGAAGGAACAAGATTATTCCCAGCTTTGGAGTTTCGTCCGGTCAATAGAGGTTGTATATACAGCATTTGGGAGTATCACGCAAGCGAGTTGGAAGGGACAGCGTCTGACGTCACCTGGAAGTGCTGAGAAGGTACATGCTGGCCGGAGACGCCGAGGAGGAAAGAACGCTCAAACCTCGTGGAAAGGTGTATTGCCACGGAGCTGATGTTTACACCATAGAGGTGAGCGATACGTCCTCTGGCTGTGTGAAGTGGATGGTGGCTGCATACCCATTTATCGTGCGGAGAGATGCCGTAATAGCCTTCCTTGGAGTGGTGAGTCAGGATTGGTTTTGACGCTGTCCATTTATTCATCCCCTTATCTGCTGTGTACACTGAGCATTGTGTTATACCTCTTTAATCTGACTAAACAGAATACGTTGGACATATCTATATCCATTTGCCTAACTACACACACGGACTTTGCACATGTGTTTTTTCGACACAGAGAAAACACTCTTGCATGTACAAATTAAACCAGGTACACATTGTATACAGCAACACACCAGGATAAGGCATACTATAATAACAATGCCAAACAGAAAAAGGGAGCGTAACCATCCCAAATTAGGTAGCCAATCAAAGAGATGGTCAAAAATACCTCCAAGGCCAAATTTGTCATCAATCACATCTTGGACATCCTGGGATAGGGACCTAATAACTGTGAGATGGTGACTAAAATTAAGTGATTGATCAGTAACATAGGTACAACATTCTTTGCTCACAAGACTACACCCCCCCCTCCCCTCCTTGGGAAGCCAGGAGGTAATCAAGGGCCATCCTATTCTGCAATGCTAGTTGTCTAAGCTGCTTCAACTCTTGGGCCACACTCTGAACAACTCCTGCGCTCTCATTCATGAAAGTCTGTAGAATTACAGACAACATGATCATGTCCTGATGATTCAGGTAGACACCAACGGCCAGGAGGATAGCTCGACCAGTTGAATCTCCAGCATACTGTTCGACAAGGGGAAGCAGAGAGCTTCCAGATTCACGTTTATTGCAAATTGGGCCCAAGGGCAGCATGGGAACAACACGGACGGCTGGGGTTACCACACCCAGGAAGCAGATAGCTGTATAGTTACCAGGGAGGACTGACACCACTGTCTGTTCACATATCCAATACAACCCAGGGGGTGGTCTGTTAAGAAAAGATTGTACAAGGGATGGGGAAACAAAAGTACAATTGGGGCCCTGGAGGAAACAAAAAAGTGCAGTGAGATTATGATTCACATTAGGATCATTCAAGAGGAATTTACCAGCTGGAAATGAGTGCCATACTGAAAATTACATACTCACATAGGGAGGCACCCAACCGCACCGTACCTTGGCCAATTTCCCTGCAGATAGTACCATATGGGGTGCCTCCCAAGGAGATAAAATTGCCTGATAGGTTGAACAATGGTGTACCTGGAGGAATAAAAGTAGACAAATCAAAGGTAAACAAATCAACATTAATATTCATGAGAGGAATACCCCCGTTATAATGAGTAGGAATGTGAGCACAAATATAGCAGTTGCCCTCAGTGTGATTGGCTATAGTTTGGAGTAGGACGACATGTCAGTTTAGTCCCTATTCACATAAGGGACCGTCCTCTGAGGACAATTGGGCATTAGGTAAATTATCATTACGGGGAAAAGAATATTGGGGTAAAAAGGGTTGTGGCAAAGGTAGTTATATGGGAACACCAAGCAAGGAGGGATCACTTTCATTTCTCAGCTACCCACTCCATAATTTTCAAACCACATTCAGTAGTGGGGGCTATGCAAATAGACTGGATAACAAAACCCTTAGGACTTTTATTGCAAACTTTGAGTATAATTACTTTTTGGGGGCAGCTAGTAGTGGGAGGGAAAACTGCCACAGATACAAGGTTACCAGAACAAGATTATTTAGTAAAGGGGTTAGAACAAACACAATGACCAGGAGACACATATTGGGAAATAGTGTAAGAGAGCATGGTCAAAAGTGTGACACAATACAAAGGAGACATATTGAGGAATGTTACTCAAGATAACAGAGGAGTGAGACAATGAAATTAAGAGTAAGGAAGAGAAATCTTTTAGTTTCACTCATTCAGATAGTGGGATTTTACTATTTCTGGTTAGTCTGAGTTTCAAACCAGGAAGGGTCTGAATTAATCATTCGTCGTGAGGGGTCTTGGTTACCCCTTCTTCAGAGGCCTTGGTTGCCCCAGCTTCTTCTTTCTTTACTCCATTGCAGGCTGTTTCTTTGTCTGAGCTGTATCTTTTACAGCTGGAGTAGTGGATCCAATAGTCAACCTCAGCAACTTTGATAGTTGTTGGAGTAGTCAGCAAAACCAGTTAGGACCTTTCCAGAGAGTCTGCAGTGGCTTCTTTTGATAGGTCTTGACTAAAATGGAGTCACCTGACTGGAAGGGGTGTGCAGTCATGTCCAATGGCAAAGACTGAGAGAGAGAGAGGGACATGTCTGTGGAGAGAATGTCTGCAGTTGCAAAAGATAAGCAGTTAGTTGTACATCACCCACTGCAAGGTCAGGCAGGTGTAAGGTGTTGGCACTATACAAAGGAGGTGGCCTACCAAACATCAGTTCATATGGTGAGAGCTTGAAGGTCCCCCTATAGTTTGTGTGAGTCCCAAACAGTGCTGGGGGCAAAGCATCTACCCATTTAAGGCTTGCTTGAGAACAAATTTTAGCAATAGTCTGTTTTAGGGTCGGGTTCTTTCTTTAAACTTGGCCTGAGCTTTATGGATGCCAAGGGGTATGGAGATGCCAATTAAAGCCTAAGGCTAATGACAGTTGCTGAATAATATTACTTGTGAAATGTGTTCCTCTGTTAGATTCAATTAATCTGGGGAGGCCAAACCTGGGTATGAGTTCTTTTAGCATTCACTTGTCAACTTCTTGGACTTTCACAGATCTAGTAGGAAAGGCCTCGACCCATCCAGTAAGTTGGTCCACTATCACAAGTAAATGTTTGAAACCCCTAAAAGGAGGCATGTCAGAAAAGTCAATTTGTAAACGTTCAAAAGGGCAGGCCTTCAGTCTTCCCCCTTGGATTGAATTGAGCACAAGTCACACAATTCAAAACAACTCATTTTGCAGCTTGATGGATACCGGGGGGGCAAACTAGTGTATGTTAAGGGTTTCAAGCAAGTTGTGTGGTACCTCAGTGTGTTTGGTTATGCAGAAAGGATAGCATAAGAGAGAGGTGTGGTTGAGGTAGAGCAGGGCGTCCATCTGGAGTGGACCAGATACCAAAAGAGTCACAGGTAAGACCAAGACTATTCCAGAGGTGAACAGTTTGTTCAGGAAGAGAATTATAAAGAGAAGACAATGTAGTGTCAAGAGGGTGAGGTTTGTGAGTGGGGGTGACTGAGAGAAGGATAAATGGCAGATAATCTGCATGCTAAGCAATTCGATCAGCATAACTATTACCAAGTGAAATGGGGTCCTGTGAGTGGGTGTGTGCTTTGCAATGCATGACAGAGATGGAAGTGGGTAAATGGATTGAGTCAAGGAGTGCAGAAACTTGTTGTGCATTGGCAATTTGGGTACCAGCAGAATTTAGAAAATCCCTTAATTTCCATAATTGACCAGTGGCGTGTACAATGCCAGAGGCATATCTACTATCAGTGTAAATGTTTACTGACCTGTCCTTTGAGAGTTGACAAGCACATGTGAGTGCATGTAGCTCAGCCGCTTGGGCACTGTAGTGAGATGGGAGGGACTTGGCCTCTATAACAGAATCTGTCATGACTACAGAAGAACCATTCACCATGCTCAAACTTCCATCACAGAACACTGTCAAATCCAGGCTAGGTGGAGGCACATCAGAGAGGTCATCCCTTGGTTTAGAAGAAAAGAGAGCTACAGATAAACAGTCATAGTGTGGGGTACCATCATCAGCAGAGGTAACAAAGTTGCTGGGTTGAGAGAGGTACAGCAGAGGATAGTGATATTAGAAGGTACAAGGAGCAATGTCTCATACCTAGTGAGATGTTGGTTTGAGAAATGTGTATTTTTCTGATTGAGTAAGAGGTGTACTGCGTGTGGCACATAAATGTGTAAAGTATGTCCCTGTACAATCTCCTTTCCTCTATTTTGGCATTTGAAATAGCTGATTTAGGCCTAGATTTAGAGTTTGGCGGTAGCCGTCAAAACCAGCGTTAGAGGCTCCTAACGCTGGTTTTTACCGCCCGCTGGTATTTGGAGTCAGTCAGGAAAGGGTCTAACGCTCACTTTGCAGCCACGACTTTTCCATACCGCAGATCCCCCTACGCCATTTGCGTATCCTATCTTTTCAATGGGATCTTTCTAACGCCGGTATTTAGAGTCTTGGCTGAAGTGAGCGTTAGAAATCTAACGACAAAACTCCAGCCGCAGAAAAAAGTCAGTAGTTAAGAGCTTTCTGGGCTAACGCCGGTTTATAAAGCTCTTAACTACTGTGCTCTAAAGTACACTAACACCCATAAACTACCTATGTACCCCTAAACCGAGGCATCCCCACATCGCCGTCACTCTATTAAAATTTTTTAACCCCTAATCTGCCACTCCGTACACCGCCGCCACCTACGTTATCCCTATGTACCCCTAATATGCTGCCCCTAATACCGCCGACACCTACATAATATTTATTAACCCCTAATCTGCCGCCCCCAACATCGCCGCAACCTACCTACACTTATTAACCCCTAATCTGCCGACCGGACCGCACCGCTACTATAATAAATGTATTAACCCCTAATCCGCCTCACTCCCGCCTCAATAACCCTATAATAAATAGTATTAACCCCTAATCTGCCCACCCTAACATCGCCGACACCTAACTTCAAGCATTAACCCCTAATCTGCCGACCGGAGCTCACCGCTACTCTAATAAATTTTTTAACCCCTAAAGCTAATTCTAACCCTAACCCTAACACCCCCCTAAGTTAAATATAATTTTTATCTAACGAAATAAATGAACTCTTATTAAATAAATTATTCCTATTTAAAGCTAAATACTTACCTGTAAAATAAACCCTAATATAGCTACAATATAAATAATAATTATATTGTAGCTATTTTAGGATTAATATTTATTTTACAGGCAACTTTGTAATTATTTTAACCAGGTACAAAAGCTATTAACTAGTTAATAACTATTTAATAGCTACCTAGTTAAAATAATTACAAAATTACCTGTAAAATAAATCCTAACCTAAGTTACAATTAAACCTAACACTACACTATCAATAAATTAATTAAATAAAATACCTACAATTATCTACAATTAAACCTAACACTACACTATCAATAAATTAATTAAATACAATACCTACAAATAAATACAATTAAATAAACTAACTAAAGTACAAAAATAAAAAAGAACTAAGTTACAAAAAATAAAAAAATATTTACAAACATAAGAAAAATATTACAACAATTTTAAACTAATTACACCTACTCTAAGCCCCCTAATAAAATAACAAAGACCCCCAAAATAAAAAAAGGCCCTACCCTATTCTAAAATTAAAATAGAAAAGCTCTTTTACCTTACCAGCCCTGAAAAGGGCCCTTTGCGGGGCATGCCCCAAAGAATTCAGCTCTTTTGCCTGTAAAAAAAAAACATACAATACCCCCCCACCAACATTACAACCCACCACCCACATACCCCTAATCTAACCCAAACCCCCCTTAAATAAACCTAACACTAAGCCCCTGAAGATCTCCCTACCTTGTCTTCACCACGCCGGGTTCACTGATCGATCCAGAAGAGCTCCTCCGATGTCTTGATCCAAGCCCAAGCGGGGGGCTGAAGATGTCCATGATCCGACTGAAATCTTCATCCAAGCGGGAGCTGAAGAGGTCCATGATCGGGCTGAAGTCTTCATCCAAGCGGGAGCTGAATAGGTCCATGATCGGGCTGAAGTCTTCTATCAAGCGGCATCTTCAATCTTCTTTCTTCCGGATCCATGTTCATCCCGCCGACGCGGAACATCCATCTTCACCGACGACTTCCCGACGAATGACGGTTCCTTTAAGGGACGTCATCCAAGATGGCGTCCCTCGAATTCTGATTGGCTGATAGGATTCTATCAGCCAATCGGAATTAAGGTAAGAAAATTCTGATTAACTGATGGAATCAGCCAATCAGAATCAAGTTCAATCCGATTGGCTGATGCGATCAGCCAATCAGATTGAGCTCGCATTCTATTGGCTGATCGGAACAACCAATAGAATGCGAGCTCAATCTGATTGGCTGATCGGATCAGCCAATCGGATTGAACTTGATTCTGATTGGCTGATTCCATCATTCGTCGGGAAGTCGTCGGTGAAGATGGATGTTCCGCGTCGGCGGGATGAACATGGATCCGGAAGAAAGAAGATTGAAGATGCCGCTTGATAGAAGACTTCAGCCGGATCATGGACATCTTCAGCTCCCGCTTGGATGAAGACTTCAGCCGGATCATGGACATCTTCAGCCCCCGCTTGGGCTTGGATCAAGACATCGGAGGCTCTTCTGGATCAATCAGTGAACCCGGCGTGCTGAAGATAAGGTAGGAAGATCTTCAGGGGCTTAGTGTTAGGTTTATTTAAGGGGGGGTTGGGTTAGATTAGGGGTATGTGGGTGGTGGGTTGTAATGTTGGTGGGGGGGGGTATTGTATGTTTTTTTTTACAGGCAAAAGAGCTGAATTATTTGGGGCATGCCCCGCAAAGGGCCCTTTTCAGGGCTGGTAAGGTAAAAGAGCTTTTCTATTTTAATTTTAGAATAGGGTAGGGCATTTTTTTATTTTGGGGGTCTTTCTTAATTTATTAGGGGGCTTAGAGTAGGTGTAATTAGTTTAACATTGTTGTAATATTTTTCGAATGTTTGTAAATATTTTTTTATTTTTTGTAACTTAGTTCTTTTTTATTTTTTGTACTTTAGTTAGTTTATTTCATTGTATTTATTTGTAGGTATTGTATTTAATTAATTTATTGATAGTGTAGTGTTAGGTTTAATTGTAGATAATTGTAGGTATTTTATTTAATTTATTTATTGATAGTGTAGTGTTAGGTTTAATTGTAACTTAGGTTAGGATATATTTTACAGGTAATTTTGTAATTATTTTAACTAGGTAACTATTAAATAGTTATTAACTATTTAATAGCTATTGTACCTGGTTAAAATAATTACAAAGTTGCCTGTAAAATAAATATTAATCCTAAAATAGCTACAATATAATTATAATTTATATTGTAGCTATATTAGGGTTTATTTTACAGGTAAGTATTTAGCTTTAAATAGGAATAAATTATTTAATAAGAGTTAATTTATTTCGTTAGATTTAAATTATATTTAACTTAGGGGGGTGTTAGGGTTAGACTTAGCTTTAGGGGTTAATACATTTATTAGAGTAGCGGTGAGATCCGGTCGGCAGATTAGGGGTTAATTATTGTAGGTAGGTGGAGGCGACGTTGGGGGCGGCAGATTAGGGGTTAATAAATATAATATAGGGGTCGGCGGTGTTAGGGGCAGCAGATTAGGGGTACATAGGGATAACGTAGGTTGCGGCGGTGTACGGAGCGGCAGATTAGGGGTTAATAATAATATGCAGGGGTCAGTGATAGCGGGGGCAGCAGATTAGGGGTTAATAAGCGTAAGGTTAGGGGTGTTTAGACTCGGGGTACATGTTAGGGTGTTAGGTGCAGACTTAGGAAGTGTTTCCCCATAGGAAACAATGGGGCTGCGTTAGGAGCTTAACGCTGTTTTTTTGCAGGTGTTAGGTTTTTTTTCAGCTCAAACAGCCCCATTGTTTTCTATGGGGGAATCGTGCACGAGCACGTTTTTGAAGCTGGCCGCGTCCATAAGCAACGCTGGTATTTAGAGTTGCAGTGGCGGTAAATATGCTCTACGCTCCCTTTTTTGGAGCCTAACGCAGCCCTTCTGTGAACTCTAAATACCAGCGGTATTTAAAAGGTGCGGGGGAAAAAAAGCATGCGTAGCTAACGCACCCCTTTGGCCGCAGAACTCTAAATCTAGCCGTTAGTCTGTGGCATACCCACCTATAGTAACAGTTTTATACTGGAGTCTCAGCTATCAATCAGCCTAAGTAAACAAGCCAGCATAAGAAACCACACTCACAGTGGGGTGCAGGATAATTAAAGGGACAGTTTACCCAAATTAAAAATATTTTTTAATTGAAACTGCTGACATAGTTAAATATACTAGTGCTGAGCATACAATAAACCTCATTTTCTTTCTCTGTAAATATTTTTTTGAAATCTCAGATTTTAAATCAGTTTGCCTGTACCCCTTTAAATATTTTTTTGGTTTCCCTGCCTTCTGTGCATAGCGCATGCTACACCCCCTGACTCTGTGTTGAGCAGTGAGCAGTTTTTTTTAGAGCTTGAATACATTCAGGTCAGTGATATCTCTCAATTTGCAACTTATTTGAAGAGAAAAAAAACAATACGTTTGCAACATGCAGTTCCACTCCTGTATTAGAACTCACTGTTACACAAACCTGTATGTATTCAACTCAGAAGTCAAATCCACATCGGTATGAAGCCTCAATCAGCTGCAAAGCAAATGTAACTTTTTTCCTCACTACCAGTCTCACAGATCGCAGCACAAAGACTGCAGGCAGCAGCTGTCATCAGTTCAGTTTGCATTACAGAGAGGATTGATTTACATTGCCTAAATGTCTGCTATCTAAACAGCAGGTTTTATCTCATATATATATATATATATATATATATATATATATATATATATATATATATATATATATATATACAAGGAAAGGTCTCTGCACAAGGTGGTTATGTAACCAAAGTATTGTAAAACAAACTAAAAAAATATAAAAAATCATCCAGGTCTTATGCAATTATTATGCTCCCAGAGACAGTTAAATGTAAAGTGTGGGGAGTGATATTTTAATTTATTTTGTTAGCTTCTGATTGTGTGCACATTGGAGGTTTACTGTCTTTAGCATATAATTTACTAAAGCACTTAATAACGTAATAGAGCATTATAGCACTGCCCTTTTATCAGGGCATTCCAGTGACATTTAGCTGAACTGCAAAAAAGAAGACAAAAAATGTAAAAAATATATATATATATTTTACAAACTACTACATTTATGTATTATCTCCTTTACTTGTCAATACAGTGTTATTGCTGCTCGTGAACTCCTTTCCCATGAGTGAACTGGCCCTTTAAGTAATAAAATGACAATTTTCCATTGCTCTGTCTAAGCACTGAGCTCCGGTTTTACAAACAAATATAAGATAAGGAACACAATGAGATATGCTTATTATCTGAAATTCAACCCATTGCAATAAACTGTGTTTTGAAAGCACACAACCAGCTACTTCATATATACAAATAAACTTGCAAATGCAATTTCTCCTACATTTTATACTATGAAGCTTGTATAACAAGTCATTGAAAATACATTAATATAAAAACAATTTTACAGTGTATTGTCCCCATAAGGGCTGACCATTTATCATATATATTACATATTCAACCTTATTGTCTTATTTACCATTAAAACTCCACCTCCCCACTGTTTCACAACCTGCATATACTTTAATATTTATTGCAAAAGAAACAGACCCAAATACTTTAGATATATCTAATGACATACAGTCCATAATACAGCAAAGAAGCAGAACTCCAATGGCAAACAAGACCATTTTTTTATTTTTTTTACCACCTTATTTTATCTTTTCCACAAACTCTTGCAAATACAACATACTTAACCCATTAATCATATGCCAGGAAAACTCTCATACTTACTAAAGCGTGACCAAAATTCACACACACCATCGCACTTTCAAAGTCCTTAGTTACTTCACTTGCAAAAACAATATATTGTATATGCCTCAAACAGATCGAAACACATTAAATCTCTCATCAGCCCATGCATAAAACAAATATCACTTAAAACAAAACAAAAAATGCTATTATTGGCACACAAAATTAAGAACATACATATGACTTTAAAACCGAGTTACAGCAATAACAAGCAAATCCTTACAGCGTCAAATTTCTTAACTAAGAATCCCTGATACACACACACAGCTCCAGCCTGCATCAAACATCAAGGCCAGCTTTCTTTTGCAGCGATTGTACACAAAAAATCATATCATCTCACATACCTCAAATATTTCACTCCCAGCATTTATTCTAAAGAAATTTTAACATACATGAAACTTTTAGTAACACAGAAAACACATTTTCATTTGGGTTTTGACGTCAGCAACCCTACTATTCTCAAAAAGATAATAGTAGTCCATCTGGCCAGTACATATATCAACCAGAAGATTGCAGAGGGCAATTAATTTAGGGAGCTCAAAGGAACCAAATCTCGGCCACCTTAATTCAGGATCAAGGCCGAGAGTATAGGAAACTCAGAGCTCTGTGCACAAAGTATAGAGTCTATTTTTTTTTATGACCAAGCAGTACTGAGTTTTCCCTAATTTGCATATACTTTAACAAGGGAAGAGTCTTTGTCTACTTTAGACAGCCGGGATCCCATTACTATATCCCTGTTCCTTAAAGTAAATGTAAATTTTGATGACAAAGTGCCCAGTCTACAAAATTTTGACCAAAAACAGGGGCACTTTAACTCCTCAAAATCCACACCCACTCTAATCCCTAATCAAGTCCCTGCAGTTTTTGGATGGACACTTCCTTAATGTCGCTGCTTAGTGGGAGATATTAGCACTATAGTCAAGTCAAGTCCCTGCAGTTACCGGACGGACACTTCCTCAACGTCCCTGCTTAGCGGGAGAGATTAGCACTATAGTCTCAAGTCACAATTTGTCTTGGATTACTATTCCTGCCTCTGTAAAATCTCCTGTCATCCGAAACTTTATTTTATAGTGGGCTGGCACCCTAATGGTGTTTAACTGCCAGACAGATGTCCCACTGAATTCAAGCACTTATCCAATATACAAACAAAAAAACAGGGTAAAAGACCCACAACATATATTACACATACATGAACACAAAAGACAAGAAGAAAGACACTCACAGACCGGTCCAAGGGATAGATTGTGTCCGTTGTTTGTGGTCTGTTCCTCAGGACGTACTCCCTTATCGCCCCCCGGGACTCCCTGGCCAACAAGACAAAACCTCCCACAGGTAAGCTATAGACCTGAATCAGATGGGTGCGCACAGATGATGGTTCCCAGCCAGGGAGGCACGGAAGGTCGACCTGAAGCACGTCCCACCAGAGTTGCCAAGTTACTGTCGTGAGTGAGCTCAACTCAGGTGCAGTAATAAAGAGGTCCAGACCAAATATTTATCAAACAAGGGCTCACCTCAGGAGAGGTAATCTTTATTACACTGTTGCAACAGTGTCCCAGCACAAAACACAGCAACTCAAGACTAACTCATTTTTCATATACATGCATTTTTATACTATTACAGTTCCTTACACAGCAGAGAGCTAATTGGATAATAATTCGCCAATAAAGCTCATGTGATTAGTGGTTGCTAAAAAAAAAAAGGTTCTCTATGTTAGAATTAGTAAGATATGCTTTATTGGAATTTGGCCAGATACTAATTGGGTTGGAAAAATAATACTAGACAAAGAGGCCTTGATTTTAAGACATTTAGAAAGCAATCTATGAGAAAAAGCCAAAACAAAGTTATATGTTTGTGTAACTTATTAGGTTATAAGCAAGTTGTTAGAAAAATGCAGATACGTAGCTTATTAGGTTATAAGTGAATTGCTGGAAAATACAGAAGTAATATATCTGCAGTTTCAGAGAAGAGTTCAGTAAAAGAAAAGGAAAAGTTTGGTTAAACATAAAATAATGAAAATAGAATAAGCAGCTCATAACAAAAATATAAAGGAAAGGCAACTTGAAGGAGTTAGCTTCATAAGTCAACAAGATGTACTTATTATTATTGAAAGTTTTAACAAAAGTTTCCAAACTCAAAAGATCCCCCTTCCATAACATAAAGACATCGTTCACATAGCGGAGCCACAATTGGACCGATCTTTTAACAATATCATTATGAGTACAGAAAATACCTAAATACCTAAATGAAGACAAGCATACGTGGGGGCACAAGTAGCCCCCATTGCTGTACCTCGTATTTGTTTGAAAAACTTGCCTTTAAAACAGAAAACGTTATTTTCAAGGACAAATTTTAAAAGCGAAATCACAAAATCAGTATGTTTATTGAAAGAAGTACCACGGGTCTCAAGAAAGGACCTACTAGCTGCCAATCCTACTTTATGCGGGATAGAAGAGTATAGCCCTTCAACATCTAAAGAGACCAAGATAACATCATCATCCACAATTAGATTGTTCAGCTTCTGCAAAAGATCTGAAGTGTCCCTGACATAGGTAGGTAGAGTTGGAAGAAACGGTTTTAGAAAAAAAATCCACAAAATGACCTACATTCTCTGTCACCCCACCTATGCCAGAGACAATAGGGCGGCCTGGAGGTTTATTTTTATCCTTATTTTTTGGAAGACAATAAAAAGTAGGCAGTACAGGATTATGTAGAAACAGATAGTCAAACTCTTTTTTTGAGATCAAACCTTCATATTTTGCATCATTCAGCAAAAAAAGTAATTTGGTTTGAGTTTCATCCAAAGAATTACATCTCAAACGTACATACTGTTCTTTATTATTTAACTGTCTTATCACCTGTTTCAAGTAAAACTCCTCAGCCAGCAAAACTAGATGACCCCCTTTGTCAGCTGCTTTAATGACAATATTTGGGGCATTCTTTAACTCCTGTAAAGCCTGTCTTTCCACTTTAGTCAAATTATCACTGATAATACCAGAAAGGCTAATCTGTTCTATATCTTTTTCTACAGCATTAACAAAAAACTATACTGCAGGAACCAAAGCTAGCGCTGGCATAAATTTAGATTTAGGCCTAAAAGGTGTTTTTGGTTTTACTATCTCTAAGGTATCACTTAAGGAGATGTCTGTTTCTGGTATAGAACTATCCGGTTCGTTCTCTTCCAAAAGTGTCACTAGATTCGAAATTACTTAATGTGATGTCACATACCAGGATTTACCTCTGTGCTTACCAATTCAATAACGGTTAGTATGGGAGTGTTTTTTACTTACATTTAACCAATAGCATGGCTAGGCTCTACCAATCATTGCATTGTAGGTGTATGAATACGGCTCAGGTCCAAACACAGTTTGTCTTATTTTTCTCCTGTGATTTTTTTAAATGCTTTGAATAAAATTTGTTTTTATCTTTTAAATCAGGATTCACTGCTTTTTTTCTAGGGATAATCTAATGTCTTCAGTGGGTTATTCTGCTGAGGAATCTTCATCTGATGTTCATTCTCTTTTAAGTGAGGTTTTGACTACTTTAGGGGATAAAAATCCTAAAGCTTCTAAAGACTTGTAATTGTTTAAATCCAGTTTTTAAGACTGTTGTTGAACTTCCTGAAGTTTTTCCTATTCTTGATGCTGTATCTGACATAGTAACATAGTAGATGAAGTTGAAAAAAGACAGAAGTTCATCGAGTTAAACCGATAATAAAAGCTCCAGTTGAGCTTAAAGGGACAGTCAAGTATAAACTAAACTTTCATTATTCAGATAGAACTTTTAATTTTAATCAACTTTCCAATTTACTTTTATCATCAAATTTGCTTTTTTCTCTTGGTATTCTTAGTTTAAACTAAACATAGGTAGGCTCATATGCTAATTTCTAAGCCTTTGAGGGCTGCCTCTTATCACAAGTTTTTTAAATCTCTTTTCAACACAAAGAGACAGAAAGTACACGTGGGCCATATAGATAACACTGTGTACAGGCACAGGGAGTTATTTAAGATCTAGCACAACACAATGCTAAATGCAAGACAATGGATAATAAACAGTCACAGTCATGTGATCAGGGGGCTGGAAGGTTTTTAGATACAAGGTAATCAAAGAGGTAAAAAGTATATTAATATAACTGTGTTGGTTATGTAAAACCGGGGAATGGGTAATAAAAGGATTATCTATCTTTTAAAACAATAACAATTCTATGGTAGACTGTCCCTTTAAATTAAACCCATTAAAAAGGTGACCCATTTAACACAAGCAATCATATCCCTGAATTCTGTTTCTAGCCAGAAATGAATCTAAACAAATTTTAAATGTATCTAAGGTATTGGCATTTACTACCTCCTTAAAGGGACAGTTAAGTCCAAAATAAACTTTCATGATTCAAATAGGGCATGCAATTTTAAACACCTTTCCAATTTACTTTTATCACCAATTTTGCTTTGTTCTTTTGGTATTCTTAGTTGAAAGCTAAACCTAGGAGGTTCATATGCTAATTTCTTAGACCTTGAAGGCCGCCTCTAATTTGAAAGCATTTTGACAGTTTTTCACCACTAGAGGGCATTAGTTCATCTGTTTCATATAGATAACTTTGAGCTCACGCACGTGAATTTACAGAGGAGTGCGCACTGATTGACTAAAATGCATGTCTGTCAGAGGAACTGAAATAAGGGGCAGTCTACAGAGGCTTAGATACAAGGTCATTACAGAGGTAAAAAAATGTGTATAATTATAACTGTGTTGGTTATGCAAAACTAGGGAATAGGTAATAAAGGGATTATCTATCTTTTTAAACAACAAAAATTCTGGTGTTGACTGTCCCTTTAAGTAATTGAATTCCACAATTTGATTGCTGTTACAGTGAAAAAAACATTTACCTTGCTGTAGATTAAATTTCCTTTCCTTCAGCCTTAAATTGTTTTTTGAATAAACAGAACTTCCACCATCTCTCTATATGGACCTTGAATTTTTTTCTATAAAGTAATCATATATCCTCTAAAGTGCCTTTTTTTCTAGAGAAAACAGACCCACTTTGGTTAACCTCTCCTCATAGCTTAAATTCTCTATTCCCCTTTTTAGTTTTCTGGCCATTCTCTGAAATTTTTCTAAGTCTGAAATTTATATTTTGAGATTGGTCTCCAGAACTGAACTCCATACTCAAGGTGAGGTCTTACCATAATTTCTAATAAATGGTCTAAGCCTGGAAATTAACTTAACACTTCTGCAAGGTTTAAGAAATGATAACCTTTGCCAGCTTCTAATATTGAGTTATGGGAAACATTTTCTAAGGTTGATTGGGATATTTCCACTTTGGCTAAGCATACTACTATTCCTTTGGAAGATAGTGCTTCTTTTAAATATCCTCTAGTCTTTTCACAGGAGGGCTTTTTTTGTGAGCAGGCTACTTACTTAGGCCAGCAATTATAGCTGATGTGGCTGCTGCTTCTACTTATTGGTTATCCAATCTTTCTGAACAATGTTTTGAGGATCCTGTTTGTGACAATCTTTTAAGTTATCTTAAAAATACTAATTCTTTTATTTGTGTTGCTGTTTTTGAAATTATGAAAATTAATTTAAAAAGTATGTATTTGGCAGTTCTTGGCAGAAAGCTTTATGGCTTACATCTTCATCTGATGGCATTGTGTCTAAATCTAGATTATCTCTTTCCTTTCAGGGTAAGAAATTATTTGGTTCAGATTTAGGCCTCTAGTTATCAACGTGTCTACTTACCTGCCATCGCCGGCCCCAATACGCCCGCCTAAGCTCACCTACCATCGCCGCCGCGGACCTGAATACTCTCTCCAAAGTTATCAATAAAGCTATCAAAAAGCCACGCACCAAGTACGGGGCAATGAGCAGAGGACTGTGATAGTTATCACTCATCCGCTCTCGCTGCTCTTCTGCTTTTTGACAGCTTTATTGACAAGCTGTCACTAAGTACCCACACTAAACTACACTGTTCTACCCCCTATACCGGCGCCCCCGGAGCCCCCCGCAACTAAATAAAGTTATTAACCCCTAAAACGCTGCTTCCGGACACCGTCACAACTATAATAAATGTATTAACCCCTAAACCGCTGCTCCCAGAGCCCACCGTCACCTACATTATACCTAGTAGCCCCTATCCTGCCCCCCCTATACCGCCGCCACCTATAATACATTTATTAACCCCTATCCTGCCTATCCTGGACCCCACCGCAACTAAATAAATTGTTTAACCCCTAAACTGCCGCTCCCGGACCCCGCCGCCACCTATATTAAACTTATTAACCCCTAATCTGCCCCCCCTACACCGTCGCCACCTATAATAAATTTATTAACCCCTATCCTGCCCCCCCTATACCGCTGCCACTATAATAAAATTATTAACCCCTAAACCTAAGTCTAACCCTAACCCTAACACCCCCCTAACTTAAATATTAATTAAATACATCTAAATTTTATAACTCTTATTAACTAAATTAATCCTATTTGAAACTAAATACTTACCTTTAAAATAAACCCTAATATAGCTACAATATAAATAATAATTATATTGTAGCTATCTTAGGATTTATTTTTATTTTACAGGCAACTTTCAATTTATTTTAACTAGGTACAATAGCAATTAAATAGTTATTAACTATTTAATAGCTACCTAGTTAAAATAAAGAGAAATTTACCTGTAAAATAAAAACTATCCTAAGTTACAATTACACCTAACACTACACTATACTTAAATAAATTATTCCTATTTAAAACTAAATACTTACCTGTAAAATAAACCCTAAGATAGCTACAATGTAATTAATAATTACATTGTAGCTATTTTAGGATTTATATTTATTTTACAGGTAACTTTGTATTTATTTTAGCTAGTTAGAATAGTTATTAAATAGTTATTAACTGTTTAATAACTACCTAGCTAAAAGAAATACAAAATTACCTGTAAAATAAATCCTAACCTAAGTTACAATTAAACCTAACACTACACTATCATTAAATTAATTAAATAAATTACCTACAAATAACTAGAATTAAATAAACTAACTAAAGTACTAAAAATAAAAAAACTATGTTACAAAAAATAAAAAAAATAAGTTACAAACATTTAAAAAATATTACAACAATTTTAAGCTACTTACACCTAATCTAAGCCCCCTAATAAAATAACAAAGCCCCCCAAAATAAAAAAGGCCCTACCCTATTCTACATTAAAAAGTTAACAGCTCTATTACCTTACCAGCCATTAAAAGGGCCTTTTGCGGGGCATGCCCCAAAGAATTCAGCTCTTTTGCCTGTAAAAATAAAATACAACCCCCCCCAACATTAAAACCCACCACCAACATACTCCTACTCTAACCCAAACCCCCCTTAACTAAACCTAACACTACCCCCCTGAAGATCATCCTACCTTTAGCCGTCTTCAGCCAGTCGACCACCGATGGAAGAAGACATCCGGAGCGGCAGAAGTCATCATCCAAGGGGCGCTGAAGAAAACCAGGTACGCTGGGCCAGAAAAGTGCCGAGCGTACCTGCTAGTTTTTTGATAACTAGCAAAAGTAGTCAAATTGTGCCGAACTTGTGTGCGTAACATCTGGAGTGACGTAAGAATCGATCTGTGTCGGACTGAGTCCGGCGGATCGAAGCTTACGTCACTAAATTCTACTTTGCCGGTGTGCAGGGCTTGATAACTAAGGCGAATCAGCCTCGCCACAAATACGCTGCAGAATTCCAGCGCATTTGAGGTTGACAGCTTGATAACTAGAGGCCTTAGACTCTACTATTACTACTGTTACTAGGAGTAAAGGTACCTTTCTACCTCAGGATAAAAAATCTAAGGGAAAATCTAAGGCCTTCGTTTCCTCTGATCAAGTACTTCTGGTTCAGTTTGGAGACCCAGTGCTCACTGGAATAAGTCTAAGCAGGCTAAGAAGATTATTCTTGCTACTAAGAATGCATGAAGGTGCGCCCCCAGATCCAGTGTTTCTGGTAGGGGGCAGGTTAGTCTCTTTTAAGAGGATTAATTTCAGTCTATCCTAATTCTCTGGTTACTGCTCAAGTTTCTTTAGGAACATTAGATATAATTTAGACTAGAGATTCTTGGGGAAGTTTTATCTGTTCTATGTACTAACCTTTCTTTTAAAAGTACAGTTTCTGTTCAAGTCTCTCCTGAAACGGAGAATCTAGATTTTGCTTCTAAAGATCCTGTCAATTGTTTAAAGTACAATGAGTCTGGTTTCCTCAGGAGGTGCGGGTTCTAATGTTGATTCTGAGGGGGCGATTTAACAAGGGCCGAATGGCCCCTAATGACCCTGTTTCCACGTGAGCATTCGGACCGCTGCTCCTTAACTTGTCCACCGCCTCTGAGGCTGCGGACAGCAATCAACCCGATCGGATACGATCGGGTTGATTGACACCTCCTGCTAGTGGCCGATTGTCCGCTAATATGAAGGGGGCGGCATTGCACCAGAACTGCTTGTGCAATGTTTAATCACTGTCGGCATTCAGCGATGTCGGGCGGGCATGATTCGCTGCAGCGAATCATGTCCGCCCGCCATTTGATAATTTGGCCCCTGAGTCTCAATGCAAACTTCAAGGCTCTTTAGGGTTAGCCTCTGTTGGAAAGAAAATTTATTTTCCTCTTGCAGTAAGACAGCGTCACAGTAGTGACTTATGTCATCCGTCTGAGGGGAACTATCAATTTCCTGGTGATAAGTGTGATGTTTTGAATTCCCTCTTAGCTAAAGAACAGTTGGTGTAGGGATGATCATCTGGGAAAATATTTTTTTCAGTCTTCAGTTTTGTCTCCTAGAGGAGTGTTTTCATCTTCAGCAGGTGTTCAGATATTGAACAAAAATCTTAGGTACTTGGTAAGGATCAGGGTCCCTTACATTGTATTTAGTAGTTGTTTAAGCCTGTGTATCTGTTGATACGTCTACTCAGAATCATTTTTAAACTGAGCCTGGGAAGAACATTAGTGGTTTTGTTAATCATGCTGTGATTTTATAGGATTTGGTATCCAAATTTAGTACAGAGGACGGTTCAGTTGCCTCTTTTTCCTGTCTATGGGGCTAGGCCTCTATTTCATCATTTGCTTTTCCATCTTGTTATCAAGTATCTAAACTTGATGATATGGAAATTGAACATTTAGTTCTAAGACATTAGGGTTTCTCTGATTCTGTGATTGAAACCTTAATTCAGGCTCAGAAGTATGTGACTAGGAAAATTTACTATAAAGTCTGGAAAGCTATATATCTTGGTGTATTGACCGTGGGTTTTCTTGACATTCTTTCAGAATTCCTAAGATTCTACAGTTTTTACAGGATGGCTTGGATAATGGTTTTTCTGACAGTTCCCTGAGAGGTCAGATTTCTGCTCTTTCAGTTTTGCTTCATAGGAAAATTGCTAATCTTCCTGATAGTCATGATATTGTCCAAGCTTTGGTTCATATCAAACCTGTAATTAACCCCTTAAGGACCAAGGCCATTTTTCAATTTCTTTCCCTTAAAGGGCCACTGTAAGTAAATATTTTCTATGCCTGTTACTAACTACCCCAAATACGCTTTTTATCAATAGCATTTCATTAACATATCTCTACCGTACATCAGAAATCTTGTCTGCAAATGTAATTGTTTTCCAAACCCACTCCGTGGGTATCCTTTGCTCTGTACCAATCCGTTTACAATACCTAGGTTTCAAAATGGCGCTTTAAACACAAAGTTATTGGTTTAAGTATTTTGAACACTCAGTGCTGAAAATAGTGGGCAGGATAACGTGACATCATCGGCGAATAAAAGATATAACTTTTAGAACGTTATGAAACTTTGTTTTGGAGAAAATATAGGTCAGTAGGTTTTAATTAATGTTTATTAACTTTAATATGTTAGTTGTTTAGCTTAAAAATTATAACAGAAAGTAATCCTTTAAGGACCAGGGCTATTTTTACATTTCTGCGGTGTTTGTGTTTAGCTGTAATTTTCTTCTTACTCATTTATAGTACCCACACATATTATATACCGGTTTTCTCGCCATTAAATGGACTTTCTAAAGATACCATTATTTTTATCATATCTTATAATTTACTATAAAAAAATTATAAAATATGAGGAAAAAATGGAAAAAAACACACTTTTTCTAACTTTGGCCCCCAAAATCTGTTACACATCTACAACCACCAAAAAACACCCATGGTAAATAGTTTCTAAATTTTGTCCTGAGTTTAGAAATACCCAATGTTTACATGATCTTTGCTTTTTTTGCAAGTTATAGGGCAATAAGTACAAGTAGTACTTGGCTATTTCCAAACCACTTTTTTTCAAAATTAGCGCTAGTTATATTGGAACACTGATATCTTTCAGGAATTCTTGAATACCCCTTGACGTGTATATATATATATTTTTTAGAAGATATCCCAAAGTATTGATCTAGGCCCATTTTGGTATATTTCAAGCCACCATTTCACCACCAAATGCGATCAAATAAAAAATATTGTTCACTTTTTCACAAATTTTTTCACAATCTTTAGGTTTGTCACTGAAATTATTTACAAACAACTTGTGCAATTATGGCATATATGGTTGTAAATGCTTCTCTGGGATCCCCTTTGTTCAGAAATAACAGACATATATGGCTTTTGCGTTGCTTTTTGGTAATTAGAAGGCTGCTAAATACCACTGTGCACCACACGTGTATTATGCCCAGCAGTGAAGGGGTTAATTAGGGAGCATGTAGGGAACTTCTAGGGTTAATTTTAGCTTTAGTGTAGTGTAGTAGACAACCTCAAGTATTGATCAAGGCCCATCTTGGTAAATTTCATGCCACCATTTCACCGCCAAATGCCATCAAATTAAAAAAATCGTAAAATTTTTCACAATTTTAGGTTTCTCACTGAAATTATTTACTAACAGCTTGTGCAATTATGGCACACATGGTTGCAAATGCTTCTCTGGGATCCCCTTTGTTCAGAAATAGCAGACATATATGGCTTTGGAGTTTCTTTTTGGTAATTACAAGGCGGCAAAATGCTGCTGCGCATCACACGTGTATTATGTCTAGCAGTGAAGGGGTTAATTAGGTAGCTTGTAGGGAGCTTGCAGGGTTAATTTTAGCTTTAGTGTAGAGATCAGCCTCCCACCTGACACATCCCACCCCCTGATCCCTCCCAAACAGTTCTCTTCCCTCCCTCACCCCAAAATTGTCCCCGCCATCTTAAGTACTGGCAGAAAGTCTGCCACTACTAAAATAAAAGCTCTCTTTTAATGTTTTAATTTTTTTCCCCCCAGCATATTTACATATGCTGCTGTGTAGGAGCCCCCCATAGCACCCAACCTCCCTGAGCCCCCCCACACAGCTCTCTAATCTCCCCCCTCTCACTATTTGGTGCCATTTTGGGTACTGGCAGCTGTCTGCCAGTACCCACTTTTCAAACTTTAGTGCATTTTTTTTTAATATTTTTTTTTCTGTAGTGTAGCTGCCCCCCCTCAATACCCCCCACCCCCCTCTCCCAGATCCCTTTTATAAATAAAAATGAAACCCCCATCACCCGCTCCCACCACGGATCACCTCCCGCTCCCACCACAACCGGACCGTTTATGTGTTATGTTAAGATCGGGCGCGCGCGCGCACACATGCGCGCACACGCAGTCCCGTCCCCGTGCACGTGCCCGAACGCACCGGGACTAATCCGGAACAAGATTCCCAGCGATGGGCTACCCACCCTCCTCCCTGTAGCTGCTCCCACCCACCAACGATCGGCACCATCGCTGGCCGATGCAGAGAGGGCCACAAAAGGTGCCAGAAAAGGTATTGCCATGATGCCTCAATATCGAGGCATCACGGCAATACCTTGAAAGCGGCTGGAAGCGATCAGGATCGCTTCCAGCCGCTTTAAACACCTAGGTCGTACAGGGTACGTCGCTGGTCTTTAAAGACCAGGTTGTGTGCGACGTACCCTGTACGACTTGTGTCGTTAAGGGGTTAAGCCAATTTATCCTCCTTGGAAGAGTTTTGCAGGCTCTTCCTTTTAAACCTATATATAAGATTTCCATTAACCTCTTAACCCAATAAGACGTATATATACGTCTTGCAGTACTTTGCCTGTCGTGTGGTGTGGGCGGGAGGCGTGTGGCAGGCAGCTCAGCAGCAGAGGGGGGAGGGAAGGGGAGGGAGTGGGAAGACCCTACGCTACAGATTTTATTTTTAAAGGGACAGGGAGGGATGGGGCAGCTACACATGCGTGAGAACAATATTATTTATATGAAACACATGAACTAACGCCCTCTAGTTGTGAAAACTGTCAAATTAATTCAGATAAGAGGCGGCCTTCAAGGGCTTAGAAATTAGTATATGAGCCTAGGCATAGCTTTCAACTAAGAATGCCAATAGAACAAAGCAAATTTGATGATAAAAGTAAAATAGAAAGTAGTTTAAAATATCATGCCCTATCAGAATTCAAGAAGGTATTCCTTTAAATCTAATTGTTTATTGTACATATTTTGAAAATTCCTATCAGGTAAATAAGGGCTTAAGATACAGTCAGTAAAAAATACTTTCCAGTGTTCATTCAAAATACTTTCAGCATGCTTCTTTTAGAGTTATGTTATACAGTAATACACGCCTAGATTACAAGCTTTGCACTATAGAGGGTGCGAAACAAAAGCAACAAAAAGTTGCATTATTTCACTCTCCATAAGGGAATTTAGCACTGTTATAGACAAACCTCTACTCTTAATTTTTCAAGACTCATTATCCTCAGGCATAGTACCCCAGGATTGGTGTAAAGATGATGTGGTGTCACTCTTCAAAAAGGGAAGCAGGGATGATCCAGGAAGTTATAGACCAGTTAGTCTAACATCAATAGTTGGGAAGATATTAAAAGGGATTATAAAGGATTATATGCATATTCGTGTAAACAAGATTATGATTTCTAATCAGCATGGTTTTATGAGAAATAGATCATGTCAAACTAATCTAATTAGATTCTATAAGGAAGTCAAAATATAGATAAAGGGGAATCAGTTGATGTGATATACGTAGATTTTGCAAAGGCGTTTGATACAGTGCCACATGAGAGATTAATGCACAAAATTAAGGGACTGGGAATAGCTGAAAATGTTAGCTCATGGATAAATAACTGGAAAAAAGATAGGGAGCAATGAGTAGTAGTAAATGGATAATACTCAGATTGGACAAAGGTAATCAGTGGAGTCCCCCAGGGATCAGTACTGTGCCCTGTTCTTTTAATATTTTTATAAATGACTTGGAACAAGGATTAAATAGCGACATCTCTATTTTTGCAGGTGATACTAAGTTAAGTAAGGTTATTAGGTCAGAGCAGGATGAACTTTCGTTACAAAGGGATCTGCAAAAATTAGAATTATGGGCAGGTAAATGGAAAATGAGATTTAATAAGGGAAAATGCAAGGTTCTACATTTTGGAAGTAAAAATAAGCAGGCAACTTATTATTTAAATGGGACAAGACTTACCCAAACAGAGGAGGAAAGGGATTTTGGAGTAATAATAGATAACAAGCTAAAGGTGAGTAAACAATGCAGGGCAGTGGCTTCAAAGGCTAATAAGATACTATCATGTATTAAAAGAGGCATTGATGGGGGGGCGGATCCAACTATTGCAATGGAAGGACGCGTCTCAGTAGAGCTCCAGAACTCTGTTAAGAATTCTGGTTTATTTTTCAAATTTACCTGTCTTAACCAGAGTGTAATTCATACAATAACAAAATAATGCTTCCCTAAAAACTTTGGTAGACATCAATAACTAAATTTTAGATGGATAGAAAAGCCATGTGGTAGACTGCTACACAAATATGGATGCCACTTTATGTATCTAGTCTGCCAGCTTTTAAGCCCGAGAGGCTTATGTGGAGTTATAGAGCTTACCTCATACATTGTGAATCCAGAACTACCACACAACCCTCTCCCTCCAGGCAATGATGATCAGGAGTGTTGTGTTTTCCTTCAACTTGCAACGTACAATGAGAGCTGCCATTCTTCTTCTAATGAAGTGACCATTGCACTTCATATATCCCTGAATATCCAGCGACAAAATCTCCCTTAAGAACAATGGATCTGACAAGCATACTGGCTGAGCTCAGCTCTCGTCTTGACCATCACCCAGCAGATGTTATCCACACCTTAAGGTCCGTATCCAGCTGCCCTATTCGGGAAGCCTTCATTCAGAACTTACCAGAAGGCCTAACTGAAGCACCCACAGCACCGACTCTGACCGGGGGCCGCAGCAGTTGCTACCACACGCTCCTTTCAACATACAGATTGAGGGGTCAGGCTGCATGCTTTCCCCCCTACAGTCCCAAAAAGCTAATCTGTGGTAGTAACAAATGAGAGAAGCCTTTTCAATGTGAGTCCCCACAGCCCAAGCTAGTACCTGATCGGCGCCTGCCCTGTACAGTGATGAGACCGCCTGGATCCTCCTTGGTCATACGCGCTGGGGGGGGCGGTCCTGCAGTCCCTTGGGTTAGGCCTGTTTTGATTGCTGGTGTGTGGGTCCCGGGACTACCGATCACAGCAATAATATGCAAGCGGAGGCTCCTTATCTGTATGTGGCCCTGGAACACGATATTTGCAAGACCCTATTATTATTGTACTAGCAGGGTTGGGGTTGGCTAGTTGCGAGATATGCACTCTGTAGTGCATTGTTCCCCAGGGTGGTCATGACCTAAGGACATCTCTCATGTAAAACTACGGACAAATCAAGGAGGGCACAATACCTGGATGATAACTGCTAGCAGTCTGAGATTTACGTACCTTCATTCATATTGTATAATTTATGTATTTGTTTCCTAAAGTTAGAGGTTTATTATATCATTGCTATATAAGCCACTTGACATTTGCTTGAATGAGACTCTTCTCCTTCTTTACCTGTTCCTCAGGCTGTTTAAATCTAACCTCTGTGAAGATAACTACTATGAGAATTGGCAAAGGTTTATGCGTATGAATATCAAGCTATCTTTGCACTCTTATATTTCTGTTTTTGCTGGTTGCCAGATTTATTAGCTTTCTGGAGCTCTGTTAATTCTCTTAGAAGTATTGTTCGCTTGTTGAGCCAATAGATTAGCACTAATAACCCAGCATAAACTAATGGGTGTCGAGCTGCCAGCGGCCGGGGCGGCAAGATAATTCTTCCTACTATATCCTAAATTTGTGGGTGTTAACATGTATGTCAGAGCTCTGAGAATATCTATTGGCTTTACATTAGACTGGCTTACAACTTGATTTTTAGGTAGCTGCTTAGTTGTGGGGTCTGCAGGGCTTTCTCATAATATACTACATACCCTAGCTCTCACCTTATAGCAGTTTACTACTTTAGGGTAACAGTAATACATTTGGCTCAGTTAATATCTATAGCTTAATGAGCATCAATTCCATTTCTCCAATATATCACTTTATCCTATACTGTTTTAAAGATTATTGGGATAATGCTATTCTGATAGTTATTCTATTTGCACAATTTGCACCCTCTAGGTACTTAATTATTTAATGACTAGTCCTAAAGCCTGTGTACACAGGCCAATTTTTTTAAGTGCCGCGGTTCCAACCCTTGCTCCCTCTCTCTCCCCCCTCACTTTTGTGCTCTCTTCCCCGCCCCTCTTCTGCTCTCTCCCCCCTCTTTTGCTCTCTCTCTCTCCCCCTCTTTTGCTCTCTCTCCCCTATTTTGTTCTCTCTCCCCCTCTTTTGCTCTCTTCCCCCCTCTTTTTGCTCTCTCTCCCCCCTCTTTTTGCTCTCTCTCCCCTCTCTTTTGCTATCTCTCCCCCCTCTCTTTATCCCCCTCTTCTGCTCTCTCTATATCCCCCTCTTTAGAGCTCTCTACCTCTCACAGCGCATCCGGCCCCGCCCGGCCCGCCGTGCCCGCGTCATGCCCGGCCCCATCCACATCACGCCCGACCCCGCCCACGTCACTCCCGTCCAGCCACGCCCACGCCAGATGCCAGGTGAGGTAGGCCAAGTGTATTTGTCCTCGCGCGCAGTCTCTACTGTGCATGACAGCTTCGGACAAACACACTTGGCCTTTTATTATATAGGATATGTATGGGGATGTGCTACTTATATACGCTTATGTATAGGAGATATATAGTTACCTGTCACTACATGCCTACTTACGACAGCCTTATTATAGGATTGCACAACATCATTAAGGCTAATTTTAATGTTGTATTTCACCCAGTTGAGATGTCATCTTTGTTACTATTGCATATGCATTACAGGAGTTTATTAGGGTTACAGAATGCATTTCTAGGTTAACAATACATTATTATCTAGCTCTAGAATATTTCCTCATAATATTCATATTTGCTGGATCATTTACTAAACAATTTCTCTCGAATCAAGGATTCTGCTAATCAAGGTGCTTCCTCCTAAATAGTCTGCTGCAGTCAGCTTGCGCATAGCTAAGTTTTCCATACTAGTTCAATGTTCTCTCTAGTACATTAAGATTCTAAAGTGACCGTATATATATTTAGAACTTCTTTTTGCTCAGTTAAGCGGATATAATACTTATAATAGAGACATCATTTAATTCCCTCCTCCATCATTACAATCAGGATATTATTGTATTGAATATGGTATAATTGATCTAAACAACATTGAAGTTTTGGCAATTGACTCCTTTACAGAAATATATTAATAGTTACAACTTGTCATTATTCCTTTCCTATTCAAGTAATCTCGACTTTTAATTTTTCACAATTTCCTGCAAAATATCACACTGCAAGACGACTTCATTCATCAGGGAATAAAGTTTAATTTCATAACCTTAGAAAAAGAGGTATCATGCTATTATGTGCACATTACTGTCAAGTAAGAATGGTCGAGAATACATGATTTGACACTGTGTTGGTTAATTATGAATAATTATTAGTTGCTTTTGGGACTTGTTAATCAGGGGTTTTTATGTGAAGAATAATGCTCCGTCATACTTTGATGTTAAGTTTGATATAACCAATTGAGCATACTTTTGTCAACCTGTATGTATTATTTGATGATCCAACCTATGTCAACAGAATGTGATTGTTATTCTACGAAATACCTCAATAACGGCTAGATTTGGAGTTTTGTCGGTAACGACCCGAAAAACTAACGCCGGCTTTTTTCTGGCCGCACCATAAAAATAACTCTGGTATTGAGGGTCCACATAAAGGCTGCGTTAGGCTCCAAAAAAGGAGCGTAGAGCATTTTTAACGCAGCTTCAACTCTCGATACCAGAGTTGCTTACGCAAGCGGCCAGCCTCAAAAACGTGCTCGTGCACGATTCTCCCATAGGAAACAATGGGGCTGTTTGAGCTGAAAAAAAACCTAACACCTGCAAAAAAGCCGCGTTCAGCTCCTAACGCAGCCCCATTGTTTGCTATGCGGAAACACTTCCTACGTCTGCACCTAACACTCTAACATGTACCCCGAGTCTAAACACCCCTAACCTTACACTTATTAACCCCTAATCTGCCGCCCCCGCTATCGCTGACCCCTGTATATTATTATTAACCCCTAATCTGCCGCTCTGTAAACCGCCGCTACTTACATTATCCCTATGTACCCCTAATCTGCTGCCCTAACATCGCCGACCCCTATATTATATTTATTAACCCCTAATCTGCCCCCCACAACGTCGCCTCCACCTGCCTACACTTATTAACCCCTAATCTGCCGACCGGACCTGAGCGCTACTATAATAAAGTTATTAACCCCTAATCCGCCTCACTAACCCTATAATAAATAGTATTAACCCCTAATCTGCCCTCCCTAACATCGCCGACACCTAACTTCAATTATTAACCCCTAATCTGCCAACTGGAGCTCACCGCTATTCTAATAAATGTATTAACCCCTAAAGCTAAGTCTAACCCTAACACTAACACCCCCCTAAATTAAATATAATTTACATCTAACGAAATTAATTAACTCTTATTAAATAAATTATTCCTATTTAAAGATAAATACTTACCTGTAAAATAAATCCTAATATAGCTACAATATAAATTATAATTATATTATAGCTATTTTAGGATTAATATTTATTTTACAGGCAACTTTGTATTTATTTTAACCAGGTACAATAGCTATTAAATAGTTAAGAACTATTTAATAGCTAAAATAGTTAAAATAATTACAAATTTACCTGTAAAATAAATCCTAACCTAAGTTACAATTAAACCTAACACTACACTATCAATAAATTAATTAAATAAACTACCTACAATTACCTACAATTAACCTAACACTACACTATCAATAAATTAATTAAATACAATTCCTACAAATAAATACAATTAAATAAACTAGCTAAAGTACAAAAAATAAAAAAGAACTAAGTTACAAAAAATAAAAAAATATTTACAAACATAAGAAAAATATTACAACAATTTTAAACTAATTACACCTACTCTAAGCCCCCTAATAAAATAACAAAGCCCCCCAAAATAAAAAAATGCCCTACCCTATTCTAAATTACTAAAGTTCAAAGCTCTTTTACCTTACCAGCCCTGAACAGGGCCCTTTGCGGGGTATGCCTCAAAGAATTCAGCTCTTTTGCCTGAAAAAAAAAACATACAATCCCCCCCCCAACATTACAACCCACCACCCACATACCCCTAATCTAACCCAAACCCCCCTTAAATAAACCTAACACTAAGCCCCTGAAGATCTTCCTACCTTATCTTCACCCTGCCAGGTTCACCGATCCGTCCTGAAGAGCTCCTCCGATGTCCTGATCCAAGCCCAAGCGGGGGGCTGAAGAGGTCCATGATCCGGCTGAAGTCTTCATCCAAGCGGGAGCTGAAGAGGTCCATGATCCGGATGAAGTCTTCATCCAAGCGGGAGCTGAAGAGGTCCATGATCCGGATGAAGTCTTCTATCAACGGCATCTTCAATCTTCTTTCTTCCGGATCCATCTTGCAGACCTCCGACGCGGAACATCCTCTTCTCCCGACGCCTACTAGCCGAATGACGGTTCCTTTAAGGGACGTCATCCAAGATGGCGTCCCTCGAATTCCGATTGGCTGATAGGATTCTATCAGCCAATCGGAATTAAGGTAGGAATATTCTGATTGGCTGATGGAATCAGCCAATCAGAATCAAGTTCAATCCGATTGGCTGATCCAATCAGCCAATCAGATTGAGCTCGCATTCTATTGGCTGTTCCGATCAGCCAATAGAATGTGAGCTCAATCTGATTGGCTGATTGGATCAGCCAATCGGATTGAACTTGATTCTGATTGGCTGATTCCATCAGCCAATCAGAATATTCCTACCTCAATTCCTATTGACTGACAGAATCCTATCAGCCAATCAGAATTCGAGGGACGCCATCTTGGCTGACGTCCCTTAAAGGAACCGTCATTCGGCTAGTAGGCGTCGGGAGAAGAGGATGTTCCGCGTCAGAGGTCTGCAAGATGGATCCGGAAGAAAGAAGATTGAAGATGCCGTTGATAGAAGACTTCATCCGGATCATGGACCTCTTCAGCTCCCGCTTGGATGAAGACTTCATCCGGATCATGGACCTCTTCCGCTCCCGCTTGGATGAAGACTTCAGCCGGATCATGGACCTCTTCAGCCCCCCGCTTGGGCTTGGATCAGGACATCGGAGGAGCTCTTCAGGACGGATCGGTGAACCTGGCAGGGTGAAGATAAGGTATGAAGATCTTCAGGGGCTTAGTGTTAGGTTTATTTAAGGGGGGTTTGGGTTAGATTAGGGGTATGTGGGTGGTGGGTTGTAATGTTGGGGGGGGGATTTTATGTTTTTTTTTTCAGGCAAAAGAGCTGAATTCTTTGGGGCATGCCCCGTAAAGGGCCCTGTTCAGGGCTGGTAAGGTAAAAGAGCTTTGAACTTTAGTAATTTAGAATAGGGTAGGGCATTTTTTTATTTTGGGGGGCTTTGTTATTTTATTAGGGGGCTTAGAGTAGGTGTAATTAGTTTAAAATTGTTGTAATATTTTTCTTATGTTTGTAAATATTTTTTTATTTTTTGTAATTTAGTTCTTTTTTATTTTTTGTACTTAAGCTAGTTTATTTAATTGTATTTATTTGTAGGAATTGTATTTAATTAATTTATTGATAGTGTAGTGTTAGGTTAATTGTAGGTAATTGTAGGTAGTTTATTTAATTAATTTATTGATAGTGTAGTGTTAGGTTTAATTGTAACTTAGGTTAGGATTTATTTTACAGGTAAATTTGTAATTATTTTAACTATTTTAGCTATTAAATAGTTCTTAACTATTTAATAGCTATTGTACCTGGTTAAAATAAATACAAAGTTGCCTGTAAAGTAAATATTAATCCTAAAATAGCTATAATACAATTATAATTTATATTGTAGCTATATTAGGATTGATTTTACAGGTAAGTATTTATCTTTAAATAGGAATAATTTATTTAATAAGAGTTAATTAATTTCGTTAGATGTAAATTATATTTAATTTAGGGGGGTGTTAGTGTTAGGGTTAGACTTAGCTTTAGGGGTTAATACATTTATTAGAATAGCGGTGAGCTCCGGTCGGCAGATTAGGGGTTAATAAGTGTAGGCAGGTGGAGGCGACGTTGTGGGGGGCAGATTAGGGGTTAATAAATATAATATAGGGGTCGGCGGTGTTAGGGGCAGCAGATTAGGGGTACATAAGGATAACGTAGGTGGCGGCGCTTTGCGGTCGGCAGATTAGGGGTTAATTATTGTAGGTAGCTGGCTGCGACGTTGTGGGGGGCAGATTAGGGGTTAATAAATATAATATAGGGGTCGGCGGTGTTAGGGGCAGCAGATTAGGGGTACATAAGGATAACGTAGGTGGCGGCGCTTTGCGGTCGGCAGATTAGGGGTTTATAAGTGTAGGTAGGTGGAGGCGACGTTGTCGGGGGCAGGTTAGGGGTTAATAAATATAATACAGGGGTCGGCGGTGTTAGGGGCAGCAGATTAGGGGTACATAAGGATAACGTAGGTGGCGGTCGGCAGATTAGGGGTTAAAAAAATTATTCGAGTGTCGGCGATGTGGGGGGACCTCGGTTTAGGGGTACATAGGTAGTTTATGGGTGTTAGTGTACTTTAGAGTACAGTAGTTAAGAGCTTTATAAACCGGCGTTAGCCCAGAAAGTTCTTAACTACTGACTTTTTTCCTGCGGCTGGAGTTTTGTCGTTAGATGTCTAACGCTCACTTCAGAAACGACTCTAAATACCTGAGTTAGAAAGATCCCATTGAAAAGATAGGATACGCAATTGACGTAAGGGGATCTGCGGTATGGAAAAGTCGCGGCTGAAAAGTGAGCGTTAGACCCTATTTTGAGTGACTCCAAATACCGGCGGTAGCCTAAAACCAGCGTTAAGAGCCTCTAACGCTGGTTTTCACGGCTAACGCCAAACTCCAAATCTAGGTCTAAAAAAGTTTGATTTAAAAAAAAGAGACATTGATTCAAGGGAGGAAAGCATAATTCTGTCACTATATAAAGCCCTGGTAAGACCTCACTTTGAGTATGGAGTGCAGTTCTGGGGACTGATTGCAAAAAAAGATATAGTAGAACTAGAAAAAAATTCAGAGAAGGGTCACAAAGCTAATAAGGGGATTGGAGAATTTAAGCTATGAGGAGAGGCTAGCCAAACTGGGTCTGTTTTCTTTAGAAAAAAGGCACTTGAGAGGTGACATTATATAAATATATTCAAGGCCCATATACAGAGATGGAAGAAGCTTCTATTCCAAGAAAATTGTTTGTGACAAGAGGTCACAATTTAAGGTTGGAGGAAAGGATATTTAATCTCCTGCAACAGAAACATTTTTTCACTGTAAGAGCAATAAAATTGAGGAACTCATTACCAAAGGAGGTAGTAAATGCCAATACCCTAGATACATTTAAAAATTGTTTGGATACATGTCTGTCTATAAACAAAATCCATAGATATGATTGCTAGTATTAAATGGGTCACCTTTTAGTGGGATTATTTAAGTTTAACTGGAGCTGTTTTTAAGTACTTTAGATTTGTATAGGTTAAACTCGATGGACTTCTGTCTTTTTTCAACCTCATCTACTATGTTACTATGTTACTATAGCGCTGCCATTACAAATTATTGAAAAGCCGCCTTGTGCGTGCGATATGGTGGCGATAAGCTCCATGCCGCACAAAATCCAAGGGCTGAGAATATATGCTCATGCACGCTTTACCCATAGACATCAATGGGGAGAGAGTGTTAGAAAAAAAACTAACACCTGAAGCACGGAATGAAAAGCTCTGTAACGCAGGCCCATTGATGTCTGTGGGAAAAAAAGGGAAACACCCCTAATCCACCTCCCCCGAAACCAAAATAAAGTTATTAACCCCTAATCTGCCGCTCCCAACATCGCCGCCACTAATTAAAGTTATTAACCCCTATTCCCCCGCACCCCAACATCACCAACACTATAATAAAGCTATTAATCTCTATTCCGCCGCTCCCCGACATCGCCGCCACTAAATAAAGTTATGAACCCCTAAACTATTAACCCCTAAACCTAACAAACTAACAGTTATTCTAACAAAACTATTATACTAAAATTAACATAACTACAATTAAAAAAACTAAATTACACATTAAAGGACCAGTCAACACTGTAGATTTGCATAATCAACAAATGCATGATAAGAAGACAATGCAATAGCACTTAGTCTGAAAGTCAAATGAGTAGTAGATTTTTGTTAAATAAATTGCAAAGTTATGACTATTTCCACTCCCCCTGTATCATGTGACAGCCATCAGCCAATCACAAATGCATATACGTATATGCTGTGAATTCTTGCACATGCTCAGTAGGAGTTGGTGACTCAAAAAGTGTAAATATAAAAAGACTGTGCACATTTTGTTAATGGAAGTAAATTGGAAAGTTGTTTAAAATTGCATGCTGTATCTGAATCATGAAGTTTCATTTTGACTTGAGTGTCCCTTTAATGGCTATTCAAATCAGCAAATAGAATTTCAGTAGCTGTCATCCTATTAGCTGATTTGAACAGGCAATAGGATTTCAGGAGCTCTCATCCTATTGGCTGATTTGAATTTCAAGATCAAATCAGTCAATAGGAATGCAAGGGACGCCATTTTGAAAAGGCTCCCTTGCATTGAAACTCTAGTGTACGGAGTCAGATGTCTTTAAGGATGGATCCGCTCTGCGCTGCCGGGATGAAGATAGAAGACGCCGCCGGGATGAAGAAAGAAGATGCCGCCTGGATGAACATAGAAGATGACGCCTGGATGAAGACTTCTCGCCACCTGGATGAAGACTTATTGCCGCCTGGATGAGGATGGATGTCCGGACTTCAGTAAGTGGGTCTTCGGGGGTTAGTGTTAGTTTTTTTTTTTTAATCTTTTTGCGTGTTTTATTTTTAGATTTAGGGTTTTGGCTTTTTTAAAAGAGCTGAATGCCCTTTTCAGGGCAATATCAAAGAGCTTAATGCCCTTTTAAGGACAATGCCCATATAAATGCCCTTTTCAGGGCAATGGGTAGCTTAGGTTTTTGTTAGAGTTGGGTTTTTTATTTTGGGGGTTTGGTTGAGTGGTGGGTTTTACTATTGGGTTTTTTTTTGTATTTTTTGCAGGTAAAAGAGCTGATTTCTTTAGGGCAATGCCCTACAAAAGGCCCTTTTAAGGGTTATTGGTAGTTTATTGTAGGCTAGGGTTTTTTTTATTTTGGGGGGGGGGGTGCTTTTTATTTTTATAGGGCAATTAGATTAGGTGTAATTATTTTTATTTTGGATAATTTTGTTATTTTTTTGTAATTTATTATTTTTTATTTTAGACTTTAGATTTTTTTAGTAGTGTTAGATTTTTTAATGTGTAATTTAGTTTTTTTTAATTAGTAGTTATTTTAATTTTAGTATAGTTATGTTAGGTTAATTGTTAGTTTAAACTTTGTTTTTTTTATTTCACAGGTAAGTTTTTATTTATTTTAAGGTAGGGATTTTGTCATTTTAATTTAAAGTTAGGGGGTGATAGGTTTTGGGGTTAATAGTTTAATTTATTAGTGGCGATGTGGGGGGCTGGCGGTTTAGGGGTTAATCGGTTTATTTAGTAGTGGCGATGTGGGGGGCTGGCGGTTTAGGGGTTAATAGGTTTAGTTAGTAGCGGTGGTGTCGGGGAGCGGCGGAATAGGGGTTAATAACTTAATTATAGTGGCAGGGATGTGGGCGGGCAGCAGATTAGGGGGTTGATAAGTTTTAAATAGTGTTTGCGATGAGGGAGGGCCTCGGTTTAGGGGTTAAAAGGTAGTTTATGGGTGTTAGTGTACTTTGTAACACTTTAGTTATGAGTTTTGTGAAACATTTTTGTGGCGCAAAACTCATAACTACTGCTTTCAGATAGAGGAATGGAATGTATAGTATAGGCTGTAACGCAAGCATTTTAGCCTCACCGCACAACTTGTGATACCGGAGCTATGGAAATCCCACGCAAAAACTTCATTTTTTTAGTGCGTTATTGAAGTTGCGTTACAGGCTAAAATGCTTGCGGTACAACACTTGTAATGGCTGCGTTACTGTTTTGATACTTAAATGGCCATTTTTTTCAGCGTTAAAACTGTAAAGCAAAACTCATAATCTAGGTGACGTTGAATAAATAATGTTCCATGACATTTACTTTTACATTATTTTTATATCCTTTAATTGCCATTTTTAACTTTCCAATTTCCAATAAAAGTTTCCAATTTTTTTTATATTATCAAAATAGCTTTTTTCTCATCATAGTATGTTTTGTTAAAGAGATACCTAGGTAGTAGGTAGGTAGAATGTGCAGGTTTAGAGCCCTACATGACAGAAAAAAGTGCTGCCATTTAGTGCTCTTGCAAGATAGTGTACAATTTTCTTGGAAAACTACTACCATATAGGGCAGCAAGAAGTGCACGTTGCTGGAGCTTACCTTCCTGCTTTCCAACAAAGGATACCAAGAAAATGAAGACATTTTGATAATAGAAGTAAATTGGAAATTGCATGCTCTTTCTGAATCATGAAAAAAATTATGGGTTTTATATCCCTTTAAACCACCTGGATCACTCAGATTCCTCCCCTTGCAGCCTGCATTACAGCTATGACTTAAAATTCCATGGTATGGCACTCTACATTTTATTTTCTCATAGGATATTCCAGTTTCGGCACTTATACTGTGCTCTCACCTTACTACCTGTCCCCTTGACCCTATCCCCTCACAGTTACTCCCCACCCTCTCTGTCACCCTTACCCCTATACTCACACACACTTTCAACCTCTCCCTCAGCACCAATATATTTCCCTCATCGCTGAAACATGCACTGGTCACACCTATCTTCAAAAAACCCTACCCTTGATCCTACCTCCCCATCCAACTACCGCCCTATTTCCCTCTTCCCTCTTGCATCAAAGCTTCTCGAAAATTTAGCTTATGCATGCCTATCCCATTTCCTTACAATAAACTCCCTCCTTGACCCATTGCAATCTGGATTTCGTCCCCATCATTCCACAGAGACAGCAATTGTTAAGGTTACCAACGACCTACTTACAGCAAAATCAAAAGGCCACTTCTCTCTGCTTATCCTCCTTGATCTGTCCGCAGCCTTTGACACTGTTGACCACCCTCTCTTGCTCCAAACCCTCCAATCTTTCGGCATATGTGACATAGCCCTCTCGTGGCTCTCTTCCTACCTGTCAAACCGTACCTTTAGTGTAGCCTTCACTGGGGCCTCCTCTGCCCCGTCACCACTTTCTGTCGGAGTACCACAAGGCTCTGTCCTTGGTCCCCTTCTATTCTCAATATACATGTTATCACTAGGTTCCCTAATAAAGTCCCACGGTTTACAATATCATTTGTATACCGATGACACCCAAATCTACTTCTCTGCACCAGACCTTTCTCCTTCCTTGCTAACCCGTGTCACAAACTGTCTTTCTCACATCTCCAACTGGATGTCCTCTCACTACCTTAAGCTAAATCTCTCCAAAACTGAGCTCCTTATTTCCCCCCCTTCTTCTAAACTCTCCACCCCCAATCTCTCTATAACTGTTGACAACTCCATCATTACCCCTACCCTGCCCGATGTCTCTGGGTCACATTTGACTCAGATCTTTCTTTCACTCCTCACATTCAGTCATTGGCTAAAGCCTGCCGCTTCCACCTTAAAAACATCTCTGAAATTAGACACTTCCTTACACAAGACACAACTAAGATTTTAATCCACTCTCTCATTCTCTCCCACCTCGATTACTGCAACTCTGTCCTCTCTGGTCTCCCCACCTGCCGCCTAGCTCCTTTACAATCCATAATGAATGCCTCTGCCAGACTCATCTTCCTTACAACTCGCTCTTCATCTGCTGCACCTCTCTGCCAATCTCTTCACTGGCTTCCTCTTGCCTCTAGGATCAAACACAAAATTCTCATTCTGACATACAAAGCCCTCAACTGCACTGCTCCCCCATATATCTCAGACCTTGTCTCTAGATACTCTCCCTCCCGTCCCCTTCGCTCTGCTCACGACCTCCTACTCTCCTCCTCTCTTGTCACCTCATCACACTCCCGTTTACAGGACTTCTCCAGATTGGCTCCCATCTTGTGGAACTCTCTGCCTCGCTCCACAAGACTCTCTTCTAGTTTTAAAAGCTTCAAGTGCTCCCTAAAGACTCTACTGTTCAGGGATGCATACAACCTACGCTAACCTTTTTTTATACCAGTTTCTCTCCTCCATTGCTATCCCCTGAACCCCCTTAGCATGTAAGCCTAAGAGTCCAGCTGTTTGTTGATCACCTTCTCAAGAGCTGACTACAACAGTGCAACTCTTGGCAGGGCCCTCTACCCATTTGATCCCTATAATTGTTTTGTTGTACTCCGCCTTTGTTAATAGCGCTGCGGAATCTGTTGGCACTCTACAAATAACCGATAATAATAATAATAATAATAATAATAATAATAATAAAAGTGGCGGCTGGTGAATTATGAAGATGGAGGTGCACTTGGCCCCACCCCTGACCACACCCCTTTAAATAAAGCCCCGCCCCTCAGATTGCTCTCCAATATATACAGTCTGAATTCCACATAACATACTGCTCTCTCTGTCTCTTACCAGATCATATACATCTGATCTCCCTGACTACATCAAACACACTACTCTGTCTAAACAGCCTATAGGGACAACCACCTAACATCTAACTAAAAATAAATCAGATGCTGTTTGGAGTCAGCATTTTCATGCACACAGCAGCCCTTCATGACACTAAAGCGAAATCTACTCCTCCCCAAGCTCCCACTTAATAGCTGCTTGCAATTCAGAATTCACAAATCCCTATTCCCTTTAGATGAGATGCTGGCAACAAAGAATAATCATAGCCAAAAGCATTTGAAACCTTTTAAATAAATATACATCCTACAAAAACAAAAATACTTCAATCACCCTACCTGATTATTTGACACGCACAGCTATAGTATGTATGTACATAGTTGTAACTGCAATAATCCAACATAAAGGCAAATTGTATGCAGAGTTCTTCGTTAATAATAAAACCAAATGTCTGCAGTGTCTCATTCACAATAAGCATAATGTAGTTTAAACCCATTTTACTATACAGAGAATGCTCCCAGGTAAATCTTCTCCCTCACACACCTGCCATGTGCTATAGTATACCAGACACTTGAACGTTTCCTATTTAATCACAGTGTCAGTGTGTGACAGATTGCATAAGCTCACCTCAAATAAAGTTCCAATCTTGTTTTTTCCAAATAGACCTGAATCCTGTTCTGTTGATGAGACGCCATCAGGACGACCAGTGTAAACCCAATCTACCGTTGATTGCCACTTCCCCCAATGCCTTTACACTTCCACTGGAATTAACACTGCAGATAAGTGGCTTCTAAACTTCCCAGCCCAGATCAGCAATAAAATTGTGTATTTGTTGTGACAGGAACATCAAATTCTGGCTTGCCTGGCTGGCTGTGAGCAGGAGAGCCCCAGCATTACAACTTGTACTGACTGCACATTTGAGCGTGCCGCACACAAGCCCCACCCCCAGAAAAGTTGTGGGGAAACAAATAAATAAATCATCACAGCCAGCAAAAAAAAAAGAAGAAAACTTGAAAAAAAAGTGCTCCCCCTGCTGGCCGCCCATACAAATAGCCCAACCCGCACACTAAAAATTGTGCGATTAAGAAAGGTATAGGCTCAGTTATGGGCAGCGCTGCAGGCACATAGGAAAAATATGCAAATGGATATGGCAGGCTATACTTCTCTACCGCAGTCTAGGCTAGAAAATTTTTGGCTGAATAAATATAATTTTTCCAATAGGAGAAATTATATTTATTCAGCCAAAAAAATATTTTCTTTCTTTTTTTCCTTTTTCTTTGGGTGTTCACGTGTGGGAGTGCTCATATGGAGGAGCCTCCACTGGGATATTCAAATACTAAGTTACCATTAGCGGTTTAAAAACTGGGTGTAAATCATTAAACAATTTGAATGATTTTTTTTTTTAAATTTTTTTTAACAAAGTAAACAGAATAACCTCTGAATACATAGCACTAGCTTTATTAAGATAAGTTGCTGGCTTGCTCATATGTAGCAGCAGTTTAGACCATCAATTAGACTGGCAGTAGAAAATCACCATGATTGATTTGACCAGGTGATTGATTGGCAATCCCTGATCTCCTGCAATTGGTTGTGGAAGAGCAGAGTGGCAGTAATGCATAAATATAGGGAATAAATGTGCCCCACAATTTGCAATCTTGTCTGTCTAATCAGTGATAAATCTACCACAGAATATATCAATAATAAAATAAGTATCACATAGACCGTAAATAACTTTTTCTACATTCCAATGTCAAAAGTAGTATCATTTCATTTGAAAAAAATACATTGATCTATGATAGTGAAATTGCAAAAGAATGTGGTAAAAATAAAAAGTAGAAATAGAGTTAAAAACATAAGGAAGTAAAGGAAATGGGGAAAAAGGGAGGGATAGAAACAGGAGGAAGTTGTGCTGATATTATTCATCCTAAAAACAGGGGCAACCTGAAGTGGACTCCTTGCTCAGTGTGCTTATAGGAATATGGTTGCACCGCACTGACGTGGCTCAATAAAGGCCAAAACGATCGTCTGAGGTTGCTGTGTTTCTTATTCAGAGAGGAATTGCCTGGTATTTCGGTGCTGGACTGAAAGTAATAGGCCGCGCAATCAGACTGATATACTACAGGAAAGTTCTACTCTTTAATGAAAAATGAGAAAGTTGCACGAGTTAAAAGCATTACTGGGCTAAAATGAACCTGCACCCAGGTGGTAAATTGCCATAGAACAAGATAACAATTTATTGAACTGGTTGGTTATTCCTGAGAGTGCGTTTCTCTCTGTGTGTATTATGTCTTTCTAAGGGAAAAAAAGGGGCAACCAGATGGGGACTCTTTGCTCAGGGTGTTTAGAGGAATATGTCTACACCTCACTGACGAGGCCGAATGAAGGCTGAAACAATTGTCAAGGTTAGCCAAATTCCTTGTGCAGAGAGGAATTGCCTGGTATTTTGGCACTGGACTGACCTTAGTGGGCGGGATCAGGCTGATATACTACAGAAAAGTTCTACTCATTGAAAAAGCATTACTGTGCTAAAAAGAAGCTGCACCCAAGTGGTAAGTCACCATAGAACAGGTTAACAAGTTATTAAGCTGGTTCTTTGTTTCTGAGAGTGTGCCTTGTCTTTGTATCTTATTCATCCTACTTGTAAATCCAAAAGCATTAAATTGCCAATAAATCTCTGGTTCCTTATGAAGCTGAACTGGTCCAGCCCCGTATGCAGTCCCCTATACTTGCTACTTGTTGCAAATATATTTTTTTTGCTTTCTTATCAGGTAAATAAAGGGGTATGGAAAGTCATGCTGGGAGTGATTAAAAAGGAAATTATTTTCTCCTAACATATGGCCTTTTGTGATAGAGATGCCAAGAAAATCGAGCAAGGAACTCAGGTTTTTTAAATAGATTCTATATAATTTCTTGAAGTATGGAGCTTGTGGGTCCGTATTTCTGGCGAGTCTTCAGACTCACCAGAAACAGCAGTTATGAAGCAGCAGTCTAAAGACTGCTGCTCCGAGTATTATCGGGTTGATCGACACCTCCCTGCTGGTGACCCATTGGTCACGAGTCTGCAGGGGATGGCGTTGCACCAGCAGCTCTTGTAAGCTGCTGGTGCAATGCTGAATATGGAGAGCGTATTGCTCTCTGCATTCAGTGAGGTCTTGCGGACCTGATACATAGGCCTCATAGTCTTGTGCCCCCTAACTTACCCTAGGAGCTAGTCTGAGTGAGGAATTGAAACATTGTTGCATATGTGTGGATGGGTTCTCAGCTTACCTTATTGTTAGGAATTGTTAGCTTTACTGACGCCATTTTGTTCTTAGCTGCCATTTTGTCTTAGGCATCCATCTTGTCTGAGGAACATTTATTATAGCAGTTATTATGTAGTGAGAAATATGCTGATGTTAGTAAGAATTGTATAAGTTTTATTGGCCTTGCAAATGTTCCTGGCAATGTGCCTGGAAGTCCATTATCTAGGTAAGAGGCCCAAACGACCTTGCTTTGGGCTGAGCTATGGGCCCAGATGTATTTTTGTTTTGGTTATAATAAACACTGTTTTTCACAAATCTGCTTTACCTAATTATAATAATGAGCTTGTATTTTTCCTGACAAACACTGTGTAAAATGATGCGGTCATAACGTGTCATCATATTAACCCTGTATGCTGTAACTGTCGCCTATAAGACGTGTTGTTCATCTTTCAATAAAGGAGAAAAGTTTTTAGACTCATTGCTGCGTGGTCTGAGTGCTGTTCTCTGGGATATCCTAATCAAATAATATTTTCATTTCCAGCTGATACGGTGTGTTCCAGGCCAAGCTCTGACTGACACTCCCCCCCAGAAAACAGCACCTAACACTTATATAAGTTTATGAAAGGGAATCATTTTCCTCTTTCCTGTTGAATCCTGCTGCTGTGTTTTTCTGCTTTGCTGTTATAGATCATTCACGCAGGGCCTTAGTTCCTCCTAAATGTTATAGGGTCAAGTCTCCTCGGGTGGTCGATTCTGAAAGACAAATGGGTGATATTATTCCCCCTAAGCCTTGGTCTTGCAGGCCTTTGGGTGCCTCTACCCCTTCCCACCTTCCCATTCGGGCACGGGCCTCCTCTAGGGCCTCTGGTACTGAGGTATCTACTTCCCCAGTGGCCGGTCCTTCTGGGGTTGGTGCTGCCCGGGTGGAGGGGGGGCGGCAGCCACTCAGAGCCTCACGTGGCCAGGTTGGGTGCAGCGCAGTTAGGACTCCTCTCCAATTTAGGGCTTCCTTGAGTGCTGTCGGCAGTGCTGTCGCGGCGGTGTTGGTGGAGGTCCAAGCCACTACCTCAGCTGTGTCTGGCTCCCCGTGCCGGTGGATTTTGGTGTGGCTATGAGCGCTGGGGGAGTCTATGAGCCGGTCGATTCTCTGGTTGGCGGCACTGCTGTCCCTTTGGCCCGCCCCTCCGTAGTGTCACTACAACTTCTGACTGGCAATAACGTAATTTCCGAGTCACAAAGGCAGGGTCAGTGGTGCGACATGGTGAGGAGGGGTCCGGGGCCCTGGGGTGGGGGTGAGCGGGAGGGGGGGAAACTGGGGAGTCAGGTGGGGTTAGTGGCGACTTTTGGGTGATGGGGTCTGACCCCTGGGTATGATGTGAGTGGTATGCGAGTGGACATTTCTGCTGATCAGCAGGAAGGGGTCATGTATACAGGAGTGGATGATGAGGTGGTGCTTTCAGAGGTGGACCTTTTTGGGAGTGATTCTGATGAAGAGGTGTCAGGAGACAGGGATGTGGCATGTGAGATGGATTGTGGTAATAGTGATTCTTCCCTGGGTGTGTGCAAAGGGATTGCTAGGGCAATGACGGGGGAGGTGCATGCTAGGGGTGTATTGCCAGCTGTGTGCAGGTGAAGTGATATATACTAAAATATAGACAAAGGCAAGTTAAATTGTAGTGAAAATGTTTGTTTAGTTTGGAACTGATGCAAACAAAGCCTTTATATCAGCCCCAGGGGGTTCTTCAGTTACCTTCTCTATCCCAGTGTGCGTCTTTCATCCCACTGAGATTTCAATGTTTCTTCCCTTTTCTTAGAAAATTCAGTGAGTTCAGTCCCAGTAAAGCCTGTTCTATAATCTGCAAACTAGAGAATGCTGATTATCTGGCCCATAGAAAGTTAGGATGATCTCTGGGAAACTGAAACTGACAGATTATCAGTTGTTATTTAAATAAAAGGCTTGAATAGTGCAATTTAATTTGTAAAAGATAAACATAAATATACAAAGTATGAGCCTAATTTGTTAAAGTTACAAACAAACTGTGAAGGCATAATCAGAATTTGTAAAATCACAATACTAAATACACTGCTGTATACAAACTAAAATACAAAAAGTGTTAAGTTTAAATTTAATAAAATGTAATCTGGAGTGTAAAGTGATATTAAATAGAAAGCACAAATTGTAAATGCAGCAAAACTGCCATGTCATACAGAAATGCAGGGAACCCCCATTGGAGTAGTAAAACAAAATCTGCCTTTTGAAAATTTCACTAGGAATCTCGCAGTGCCGTAGGATCATTTTAGAATATCTCACAGAGAGGTTTTGAATATCAGGGCCTTAGTCAGCCAAAACAGGAAGTGTATTTCCAAGCAGTTCTTTCTCTAGTTTGTCTGTGAGTCTTTTGTGTACAGTCCTAACCCACCTATATTGGTCCCCCAGCCACTCAGACTGAGGTTGGAGAGCATGTTAAATCTGGTTGGATCAGTGTCCTGCCTCCAGGTGGGTTAGCAATTAGCTGGTTCCTTTAAGGTAATAGGTGCAATATGCAAGACTGGATATGGAAGTGTTGGATACTAAGATATCCAATAGGCCCCATAAGGTAAGGTGTTAACAGAAATTACTACACCTCCCTTAGTGCACAGATAGTCTAATATGTATCTGAAAATTATAAATTATTTCAGCAATCATGAGAAGCAAGATGAAAAACTATCAATAATGCATCTTATGTACAGATTGGTTGTGTCCCACTGTGCCTGAGCGGTTCTTTTTAATAGCTTATTCAAAAGATGCATTGGTAACTCACAGTGTATGCTGTGGCCGTTAAGGGGTTAATAGTTTGTATATTATAAATGTATAACAAAAATAAGTCTAATATGTTTTATTGTCCTTCTTATATACACTATTTTAATGTTCTTTTACATTTTTAAAAGGTACAATAGGAATGTAAAACATTTTTTACATGATTTTTCACCTATTTGGACGCAAACAAATTTTGACCCCCCTGCATTAAAGGAACATAAACCCAATTTGTTTCTTTCATTAATCAGAGCAATTTTAAACAACTTTCCAATTTGCTACTATTAACTAATTTTCTTCTTTTGTTTGTATCCATTGTTAAAAAGCATACCTAGGTAGGTTCAGGAACAGCAAAGCACTAAAGGGAGATAGCTGCTGATTGGCAGATGAATATATATGCCTCTTGTCATTGACTCACCTGATGTGTACAGCTAGCTCCCAGTAGTGCATTGCTGTTCCTTTAACAAAGGAAACCAAGAGAATGAAGTACATTTGATAATAGAAGTAAATTGGAAAGTTGTTAAAAATGATTCACTCTATCTGAATTGTGAGAGAAATATTTCGGTTTTATGTCCCTTTTAATGGTCATTTTGAATTAAATAATAAAACCTCTACAGAAAACACTGATTATTTTTAAATGTTTACCCAATCTAAATATATCAAAAACAGATTTTACTGTTATCTTGTATTAAAATTTGGTTGGTTTAACTTCCACTTTGTATATAAAGTGTTCTCAACAATGGGACATTGTTTTGCTTTTAGAAATATCACTAAGTGGTTGTCCAATGTGTTTCTTTAAGGAAAAGCTACATTTACATTTTCTTTGGGCAGGGACTATTGGAGCAGACTTCTTTTGGTAGGTGAAGTCAATCACTGATAGATTAAAGGTTATTCAATATAACGTTAGGATGTAACTTCAAATTAATCTGTTGCATTATTCTGATATGAGTCACATGATCACGCCATAACAATAATAGTAAAAAGGAACAAAAAAAATGGTTAAAGAATGAAGTTGAGGAAAGGAAAAGACATGGCCAGATGAGCAATGTTTGGTGGGTGTGTCTGGGCAGTTTATGGGTGTGTCTAGGTGCTCGATGGGTGGGGCTAATGTAAATTCTGTAAGTAGGGACATATGACTGTCTCAGAGGGACAGCAGGACAGAGCTCAGAATCAGGGACTGTCCCTCTGAAATAGGGAAAGCTGGGAGGTCTGACTATATATTAGGGATGAGCGAATGTTTTGCCAAATTAAAAGAATTGTAACACATTTATTTAGAATTTCGAATGTTTGAACCACATTCTAGCATTCATTTAATGTAATAGTATTTCTAATGCTTTCTTTAAATGTAATATTTGATTCAAATTCTCTAATAATTTGATTCGAATTATGCAGTATTCAATTTAGAAAAATTTGAATTTATATATTTGTAATAGTTTTTTTTAATGCTTTTTTAAATGTAATATTCAAATTATGCAATATTCGTAATAGAAACATTCAAATTGATATATTTATAACTATTATGTATACATTTACTAAATTCTAGGGATGCACCGAAATTTCGGCCACCGAAATTTTCGGCCGAAAATGGGCCTATCCCATTTCGGCCGAAAGAGGGGAAAATCGGCCGAAAATTGCATCTTCTATGTAAAAGTAAATTAACCCTTATGCCCCACGAAATCATCCCCTGGCAGACAGATATTTATCCCCCAAAGTGTCCTCCCCCGTGCCTCACCGACCGCTATAACCAGTTGCAAGCTGATCCTAAATTTAGCCCCGTGTGGCTGGGTTATTTCCAGGCCATATTCAAATGAACTACATGCCCCAGAATGCCTCGCGGTTAGAGGGGGTGCGGCACTGTGGGCTGGGCTGTTCACTCCCTGTCTTGAAGCAGAGCAGAGCGGCATGAGAAGGAACTTGCCGTGTCAGGTGACTTTTATGATACTTGCCTGTAGAGCCGTATAGTTACTTGTGGATCCTCCGGTCAGTGAGTGTGTGAAAGGCTAATACGTATATTTACCCGTATCTGGCTCCCTGTCTAACTGTGATTTTATTTGAAAAAGCAGCTCATTGAGTCCTGCAGGATGAGCTGCTTTTTCAAATAAAGTCACGATTAGACAGGGAGCCAGATAAGGGTAAATATATGTATGAGCCTTTCACACATTCACTGACAGGACGATCCGTTACAAGTAACTATATGGCTCTGCAGGCAAGTGTCATAAATTTCACCTGACACGGCAAGATTAGGAGACTTCTGTGTAAACAGAGCGGGCTGCAGCGTGGTGTCATTACAAGCAGCTGTCCCCTCCTCCTCCTTAGAACTGCATAACGAGCTGTTTGCCAGATAAGAGTGAATATAAACATGTAGGAGCCGTTTGCACACTGACAGAACTGTAATTGTTTGGGCTACAATCCACAAGCAGTACACTTGTAATACCATCTCCTGCATTCCTCTGTGTGCCTCAGTCCCATGTCTTAATTCTT